>NC_057801.1:687253376-687287707 GCF_018294505.1 Triticum aestivum | reverse complement strand
GGCATCAGACGATCGATGTCTCATTCGTTTCTCTGATCATGTATATGTAGGCTGTGGCCGATTCCAAGTGTTACGGCCACATGGACATCTATGATCTTCTGAAATCCTATGGTGGAAAGGCCCCGGTATATATCTGTCTTTCTATCACATCAACTGTCTCTTTGATTTGTTTGATCGATGGATTCATGGTTCATGTGCTGGTCTCTGTCTTTGAACGTCTGTAATTTGCAGAGAAACAGGAGGACACCGATGATGGTGTCGAACCCCGGGGAGATACCCGAGTACGAGTTGAACCCCGGCGAGCTCCAGTTCCGGAAAGGGGACGAAGTGCTCAAGGTAGTGCAATTTGTTTTCTTTCCATTTTCTTTTCTCAGCTAACAGAAATAACATGAAGCTAGTGAAAAAATAAGAGGGGAAATTAACGGTGTGCGCGTCGAACAGGGCACGTACCAAGTTGCAAAATGGAACGGAACCAAGGTCTGCGTTAAAATAGTGGACAGAGAAACCTACTCCGATCAGGAAGCCATGTGAGATGCAGACCTCAATCCTCAATTCTTCACCCTAAAGAGCCCAACCAATTTATTTATCTAACAATCATGTTGTTGTTTTTTTCATTTGTTACAGAAACTCTTTCAGGCATGAGCTGACGGTGTTCGAGAAGGTCCGGCACCCGAACGTCGTCCAGTTCATCGGAGCCGTCACGCAGAACATACCCATGATGATTGTTTCTGAATACCATGCAAATGTATTAAGAATGTCAAAATTAGACTCTTACTTAAGCCATTATATCTAGCTTACATACCTATATCCTTAGATGGACTAAGACATGCAGTTATTCTGAAACGCAGGCTGATTTAGGAAGCCTTATTCAGAGGAAAGGAAGGCTGAATGGCCATAAGGTGCTGAGATATGCCCTTGACATTGCCAGGTATATCTACTGATCCCAAGAGAAGATCAATCTTTGGAAATTGAAACATGTGTCATATTGTTCTTCATTCGAACAAAAGACGAAGCTCCATGCCGAAATGTGCATCAGTGCTAATGATCTTATTTGTTCTCGTCGCGGCTGACTCTCGATGTTCAGGGGCATGACTTATCTGCATCAGTGCAAACCAGACCCCATCATCCACTGCGACCTAAAGCCAAAGTAAGATGAGGAAATGAAGCAACCTGGTCTTGTCTGTTCTCTTGCTTGCATTTTCTTGGAATCGTAAACACGCCGCGCGCGCATATTTGGATGATGCAGCAAAATAGAATTGTCATGGTTGTGCCGTACTTTACTATTTGAATCTTGGTAAGGTGCCAGAAATATCTTCCTGGATAATGGAGGCCTAATGAAGGTCGGGGGGTTCGGGCTGATGAGGCTGTCCAAGATGGCTCCTGACAAGGTGAAGCTGATGAACCACGAGGCCATCGTCGACACCTTCAGTGAGTCCACTGTCAGCAACAAAATATAAACGAGAATCATTTCAGATAGTGCTTCTTCTGACAAACTCAATCGTGCTCTTCTGTAACCTAGGTTACTACACTGCGCCTGAGATGCACAGAAACGAGGTGTTCGACATGAGCGTCGACGCGTACGCATTCGGCTTCATCCTTTACGAGGTCAGTACAGCTTTCTGTTCCATGTGCAGTTACGGTGCAGTGCGCACAAAGCAGAGCAGAGAACATTACCTGGGTTTCAGACTTGATAACTTAATCGTCCCTGTGATCATCAACTCGGATCTTTTTTGGTCTGACTGGATGTGATCATCAGATGGTTGAAGGACTACCCAACATGGAATCCACAACCGTCATAGCCCGAGGCGAGGGGATGCGGCCGTCGCTGAAGAACAAGCTCAAGGGATACCCTTCAGACTTCAAAGGGTGAGTTTGCTTCTGAACCTGAAGACACTTTTAAGTTCACTAGATCAGTTTTTTTTTTCGAAAAAAAAATGCTCACTAGATCACAACTAGCGACCACAATGAACTAGAAACCTTCTTCTGCCCTGGGTATACGCAATGCAGGCTGATCGAGGAGTGCTGGGAGACGCACCCGATGGCGCGGCCGACCTTCTCGGAGATGATCGTCCGGCTGGACAAGATCTACGCGCACTGCATGAAGCATGGGGCCTGGAAGGAGTCGCTCAAGATCTGGTCCGTATCCCGGCGACTCAATCGTTTCAGGCTCAAAATCCGGAAAAGGATGAGTCCATCGTAGTCACTGAACGGTATTGCTACTGGTCCGGATATCATCTGAGCACTGAAAGTTTTTTCTCTCTGTGTTTTGTCCGGCAGGAAATGACACGGGCCGGTCTCTGTGTACGTGCGTAGGCGCGCCAACGCGTGGGGTGCTGATGGAGCTGGAGGATCACCGCGTCCACCTGCCATGTCGAGTACATACATACATACATACATACTGTAAAATATTACACGAGCGCGCGTATACGGTCTTTCTTTTTGTTTTGCTGCTGTATTGTCGAATGAAGAGTCTGAACACAACAATGATGCTCTACTGCAGAAGCTAGGATATACTTATCATGATGTATGTTTATGATGTCACTTGAGAAATATGGCTTCGTTATCATGTGACTAGCGTGACTAATTGCAAGTACTATGGTTGGGTTGTTTGTGCGAGTAATGAGTATCCAGGCCATGAAGAGAGCTTCTTCTTTTTTCGAATATATTAAAAAAGAAAGGCAAAGACTGCCTTCACCGATGACGAGAGCTTTTCTAGGAGGTAAGTATACTATCCACCTCGGAATATATCTGAGTGGAGCGCTAACCTCTGAAGTGAAAACTGGTCTGGTGAAGAACCTGAAATATACAAATACCGGATTAATCACTCTTGGGCGCTTCTCCCCCACACAAGGCATAGGTTAAGTTCGTATTGACATTTATTCGTCATTTGACCAAACGATGAGAAGGTGGTGTTCGGCAGTCCTCCAGCTCCCTGAAATCTCAAAATCCGTGGAGCTCCTTTTTCTCCGCTCAGTCAATTTTAGCTACAGCTCCATCAACTCCCAAAGCGGACTTAGGGAGTGGAGAGTCTCCGAACTGGCCCTAAACGTACCCAACAGATTCCCCGTGACTAGTTTCGTCCCGCTGGGCAGGCGTCGGGTGTAGTTAGAGGAGATGTCACCCTTGGGCATGTCACCGGGTGCCACTGGAAGTGATATCAATGATAGAAATCCCGTTCTTCATCACATCCAAAAATGTTTTACGCTAGGAATAGGGGTCCAGGCACGACAAGGGTGACATCTAATATCTCTCTCATCACCATCATGTGTGTCATTGTCGGTTCCATAATGCCGACCACAATGTCGTCCATAGGACCATTTGACTCAAGGAAAAAACTCGTCGGATCTGAGCTATTGGACGAATGCAGGTGGACTCCAGGAAGGTGGTGGCAACCGGGTCAGTTAAAATGATGCCAAAGTGCTAATCAATATTTACTTAGCTCAGAACCACCTAAATCTATGCCATGTCAACTTGAAAAACACCTGACGGGTTTTAATCCAAAATATTTGGAATATATATTAAGTGAGAAAATCATTACATCGGGAACAACCAGATGTGGGACCAACATTTTCAAATCTCCATCTCTACTACTTAAAAAGAACGTAAGGTTCTCATTTCACCTTTCTTCCCACCACTCCTTCGTCCAACCTTCATGTATGTAATAATCAATCACCTTAATTTACTTACATTCTGAACCAATTCCACTTTAATTTACTTACCAAACTTCTGAGCAAAATATAAGGTAATTCACGACCGTAATTTGATGAACATTTATTTACACAATCATATTATTATTGACAGGTAAATCACAAGCTAACATACTAAAATATTTATACCCCGTTGCAACGCACATGCATTGTTCTAGTTTTGTAAAACAAATAAAAAATGTAGTAAAATCAAACCAGCCCTTTGAACAAAAATTGTAGGGAAAAGGTGAACCGAGGCCTGAGTAAGAGCTGAGTGCCCACGTAGACATGTACAGAGAACCGTTAGTCGCCATCGTATCCAACACCCAATGAGTTAATTTATCCGGTAATGTATATTTCAGGTGTTATATCAACCCATATCTCACTTTAGGCTGGTCACAGTGGGGAGAAACTTAGGAGTAACATCACACACTCCAATACAACTTTGCTTATGTGGCACGTATTTAATGAAGAGAGAGGTGCTTGTGGTAACTAGCTAAGTTACCGGAACATCACACACTCCAAAAAACAATGAGTCTATAACTTAATAAATACATCGTTGCATGACACTACATAGATGTTCCTACCCACTATGGTGATAGTAACATAGTCTAGGGAAATATGTAAGTTACTAGCTTATGTTCCTACCCATTATAGCTCTTCTATGATATGTTGGGAGCAACTAATTTGGGGGCGTCCCAACAGTTGGGTCACTTTCGGCGAAGCATGGCGCACGGGAGAGCCACACATGTTGCTTCCCTAGGTGGTAGTGCTTCTAGTTTTTTCGTTTCTATTTTTCTTCTCGTTTCGCATTGTACCACCACTGTGGCGCACCGTAGCGAGCGTGTTGTACCACCCGCGGCACATGTACTATATCGCTTGCATCACGTGTATTATGGTATAGACGGTAGCTACAAGGCTACAACATATGTGCTATGACACGTGCATCACATGTGTGCTTTATGTACTTATCGCGTGCAATATAGGCATGCTCCACAACGAAGCACATGGTGCACTACGTGTGGAGAGCAACTTACACTGCATGGGATTACACTAGCTCCCGGAGGAGTACAAGTATGTTACCCTGTGGATTACATGTATGTTATAGTGGGCAGCACAAGTTTGTTATCTTTCGAAGTACAAGTTATGGAAAAAAGAGTTCATCAAAATCTATCAATCTGAGATCTCAATGAAAGCGATTTATAATTTGGATGCTAAGTTCACAAGCGTATTTTGTTTTAAATTTTGAATCTCGTGAAAAAAAAGGAAGTACACACTCTCCCCATCCTCCCGTGGCAGGTAAACAAACCTAAAACTCTTTGCTGGCAACCATTGGCATAACCATTGCGCCACGGAAGGAGTTTGCTAGTAACATTTTGCGAGCGATAGTGATTTCGTCTTATGGAAAGTACTCCCTCGGTTCAGAATTAACCATCGTTAAAATGGATAAATCTACACACTAAAACACGTCTAAGTACACTCATTTCAGCAAGAGTTAACTCGGAACGGAGGAATATTTGTTAGCAAGGAAATAAGCCCGCGTAAGAGCATCTCCAACAGCCGCGCTAAACTAGCGCCGCGCCGCAAAATAGGTCGTTTTAGCGCGCGCGCAACGCGTCAGGGCGCTCCAGCGGGCGCGCAAAAATGGCGCGCGCGCTAAAACGGGTTGGGCGCGCGGTCACCCGCACGGCGTATTTCGGGCGCCCACTACAGCGCGCGGCATACTCGAGCGCTCGCGCCCGCTCTTCCTCTCGCGCTTCCACCCCCGACCGGCCGCGCCGCCGCCGCCGCCCGCGCACCCCGGCGACCGTCTCAGGCTTCCCCGGCCTATCCCCGCGCGCCCGCGCTTCCGCCCATCCCCTCCTAGTACCGCCGGCGCCCGCGCGCCTCCGTCGTCCGAGGAACAGCGCCCGAGCGCTCGCTGCCGCGCCGCGCCTGCAAGGTGTTTGACAAAACGCCTACAAGGTATGTATTGCTCAAACTTCATGAATTTGGTGCATGCTTTGAATTGTAGTTTTTATAGTATAGTATTGAACATTGTAGATGAGTTCGTCGTATGATTCTTCCGAAGAAGAATTTGATATGGAAGAGGAGGAGGATCTTGCAATGATCGTAGCTATGCATATTAATAAAAAACCGAAGCACGGTGGTTCGGTTATGGGTCGGGAGAAAATTTGAAGAGATAGGATTGATACCCATAACAGATTGATGAAGAACTATTTCGTGGAGAATCCCACATACCCGAAGTCGTATTTTCGTCGCCGGTTTAGGATGAGCACCGACTTGTTCAGGCGCATTGCAGAGAAACTAGCGAGCCATGACCGGTTTTTCCAGCAAAGGAGGAATGCCGCCGGAGAGCTCGGGCATAGCACTTTTCTGAAGGTGACAGCCGCTTTGCGTACGTTGGCATACGGTATCCCGGCTGATCTAGTTGATGATCATTTGGCTATGGGTGAGAGCCAAGCCATCATGTGTGTCAAGCGCTTTGCAGTGGGAATTGTGCAAGTGTTTGGCGAGGAGTATTTGAGATCTCCCACTGCTGAAGACGCCGCAAGGCTATTGGCGATGAACAAAGCGCGCGGCTTTCCTGGCATGCTTGGCTCAATAGATTGCATGCATTGGAGTTGGAAGAATTGTCCAAAGGCATGGCATGGGCAATTCCACGGCCAAAAAAGGGTTCCACTATAATCCTTGAAGCGGTGGCCGATCAGGAGACTTGGATTTGGCATGCATTCTTTGGAATGTCTGGATCTTTGAATGATATCAATGTTGTCAACCGGTCACCACTGATGAATAAGATTGCAAACGGTGAGTTGCCACCTGTGCAGTTTGTAGCAAATGGCCGTACGTACAACTATGGCTATTATCTAGCAGATGGCATCTATCCAAAGTGGCAAACCTTCGTGAAGCCGTTGAAAAAACCGGAAGGTAAGAAAAATCTTGATTTCCACAATGCTCAGGCGGCGGCTAGAAAAGATGTGGAGAGAGCATTTGGGATTTTGCAAGCCCAATTTGCTATTGTGAGAGGACCGGCAAGATTTTGGGATCAAAAAATGCTTTGGTACATCATGCACGCTTGTGTGATCATGCACAACATGATCATCGAGAATGAGCGTGGCCAAGATTTAGACTACTCACAGTATGAGCTCTTGGGACATCCCGTGCGAGTGCGGCGGAGGGCTGAAAGGGTAGCCCGTTTTGTTGCCTCCTATCATGCCATTCGGCGTCCCGCAACGCACAAGGAACTTCAGAATGATCTAATTGAAGAGTGGTGGGCATGGCATAGACGGCAAAGAGCATGATGATATCTGCACTCGACATTGTATTGTTCATGAACTATTTGTTGTGTTGTAATAATTTATTTTGAACTATTTGTTGTTGTACTGAACGATAAACTATTTGTTTGAGTTGTAATGATTTATTTTAAACTATTTGTTATTGATTTTTATTTTGTTTGTTTGATCATTTTTGCTCATTTTCTTTGAAATGTACATGTGGTTTGTGCGGCGCGCGCGCTGTATTTTTGCGCCATGCTGGAGCGGCGTGCGCGCGCTGCATTATAGCGCCGCTGTTGGAGCCAGCGCAGGCGGGCGCGCAAAACCAGCCACAGCGCGCGCGCTGCATTATAGCGCCGTTGCTGGAGCCAGTGCAGGCGGGCGCGCAAAACCAGCCGCAGCGCGCGCGCTAACAGATATTTTGCGCGCGGCGCTTTAGCGCGGCTGTTGAAGATGCTCTAATGCAACTGTGCTGTCCACCATCCCACCATCCGGCGCATGCAGCTGTGCTGTCCATGCAGTGCCTAGTTCCCGAACAAAAAAACCCACGTCATCCTGCAGGTGGAACCAGGAAACGCAGGCGTCTCAGCATAGCGCAGCACCCAGCCGGTTCAGAGGAACACGAGGAAAGCAGCGGGTCGTCGCTCCAATCCATGGCCAGGACCAGGGTGGATCTCCTTCGATCTCTTCTCACAGCGATCGATCACGATCACTATCAGATCCTCGTTTTCCCGCTTAGCATGCATGCATGTTGCCGAATGTGTGAAAGAAGAGTAGGCGCTGCGCGTTTTGTGCATCGGTCAAGGCGGTCAAAAGCGTGGACGCACAGACGTAGCAGTGTGTAAAAGGCTCGGTCTCAGTTCTTGGCAGATTGTTTCACAAAAGAAGAACATTGGCAGAGGCCAAAGGTGATACATGCAGGAGCATTTACATATAGCAGGCTTGTGGGGCAACCAACAACGGTGCATGACTAACAGGAGTTTGACCAGAGACCTGGTGTAGCATGGCCGGCCCGGCACGGAGACAGCCACCCCAAAGGCCAAGCGCACGGAGGTTCACTTGCTTGACAAGAGGCAGGTGCACCCGAGCACTGCATAAACTTGATTGGCGGGAACACCTTCACACATTTCGGACTAAATGTACCCCATTGCCAACCTTGTGTACCGCGGCTGAACGTGTTTCAAGTTTTTGTATAAAAGTGTTTTCACCGGACGTGACAATATAAGGTCGTGGGTAACCGAGCCAACGACGTGACAATACCAAAATGTGTGCCTGCGCCCGAGTTAAGGCTCGCAGGTCGCAGGTATTGCTTTGCTTGCCAAGAGGAATGCCTGCCTGCCTGCCTGCCTGCTGCGTGGTGACCACGCGGAGCATGCATGCATGCATGCTCTCTCTTGCTACTATGATGGAAACTTGCGACGCACTGTACGTGCTGCTGCTGCTGATCTTCTCTCTCGACAGTGCAGCGTATCTCATACCTGCCGTGGCAATCCGGTGCCAGTCTAGCCCTTTGACCGCTGGTCCAAGCCATGCTTGCCTCCCTCGGCTGCTCCGCTCTCCCCATTTCCCTGTCATGTCAGGCCACTACTGTTTCGTGTGATACGGTAGCACAGAAATCTCTTGTATACCCAGGCGCAGCAGCAGAGCTTTGAATGCACGCACTCGATCGGCTCCATCTACTTGCTGCCAAGACACAAGAGCAAAGGCGCAGGACACATTAATTAACCCACCGCTGTGGCTTGGGCCGCTATAAATCTACCCTACCGTATGCATGCTCACAGTACCCAGCAACAACGCAAAGCCTACACTTGCTTCCCAGCTTGCGTAGCTGAAGTTCACAGAGCGAACGAAAGTAGAGGAGCGACTCGCACCAGCTAGCTAGCTAGCTCCGCCCGCCATGGCCTTCCGCGACGCGGCCCGCAAGCCGCTGCTCTGGCTCCTCCCCGCGACGCTCATCCTGGCGACGGGCGGCGGCGAGCGCGACGCCGCCCGGCGCCGGCTCTACGCCCCCACCCTGCTGGCCGCGTGGCTGGTCCTCGGCGTCGTCACGGCGGCGCTGGCCGCCAACGGGGGGAGGATCATGCGCTTCGCACGCTGGAAGAGGCTGCTGCTCCGCGGGGGGCTGCTGCTCGCCCTCGGCCTCAACGCCTTCTGCATCTACCTCGCCCTCGACGCCGTCGCTGACAGGCTCCTGGGCGAGCAGGGGCCCGTCTCCCTGGGCGTGGCTCGCGTCGTCTGCGCTCTCACCGCCGCGGCCGCGCACCTCGACTTCGGATGGGTCGCCGTCCACGGGGAGTAGAGCGGCGAGTTGGGACTTAGCCGACCGGCCGGCGGAGACTGATCAGTACGTGGTCGAGTGACTTAGTTGATGTGTGGTAGTAGTAGTAGGCAACTAGGCATTGTGGGCAAATTGTTAGACTGTGTCTTCAAAGTTGATGTCTGGCCTTCTGCCGGACGCAGATCAACATATGCATGTAGTGTGAGAAGTGAGTGTTTACGTGTTTAAGCTGGTATTTTTACACCGTGTTTAAGCTATGGATTTGGTTAACCGCCGGTTGGTGGCCTTATCATGTCGTGGTAATATTGTTACTTTCACATTCGTTTCGGCCGAGGAATGATTTCCACCATTTTTAGTCGATCCCATGTGTTTTCTTACTATCGTTTACGTATGTTTTATTTATTCGATTCTAGCTCCAGATGGGTTCAGCCGTTTAAGTTAAGGTCTCTTTTAATTAGTTTACATGAATTTTATATGATAGCATTCCCCTGGGAAAATTACTTCCCCTAAATTTTACTACTCTAAAGATGGACGATCTAGCCGATCCTCCAAAGTCAGAGGTGTAAAAAAAATCATCAATTCCTTTAGCATAGCCGCATAAATTTCAAGCAATTGCACGTTAGATCATCAATCATTCAAATCTTTCAAGATAAACATGCATAACATATCAATTGTTAGCAAGCATATAGTTTCACGGATCAAGATTTAAAATTTAAACATAAGTTTATCCAAAAGGCATCACATCGATCAAGTTTGATTCAAAACCACTACAACATAGGAAATTTTTATCCCGTGGATCGAGCCCAACTAAAGTCATGCATGAACTCAAACTCCATCCTCGCCAAAGAGATCACCACCACCATCCACACGGCCACCCCCATCACCATCACCATCCTCTCGGCTACCCCCATCACCACCACAGGAGTTGCTGGTGTGGTGGGCCGGACAAGAGATTTTGGGTGCGCAGGGCGGTGGTTTCTGGCAGCGACGCGCCGACGGGGTGGCGGATGGGTCTTGGCTGGCCATTTGGCAGGAGTGGGGGTCATTGGTAGCGAGGATGACGATGGTAGTGGTTGTCGGAATCAGGGCTCCGCGGTCCAAAACAAGGTTTGAACTCCGGGACGTGAACGAAGGATCTCGCTTAGCTACGGCTCGCTGCTTGCCACCCCTAGGCCTGGCCTCATCGAGCTCGAGCGGACTGGGAGAAGGAATGACATGGTGGTTTACCCATGCTCGGGCCACCTTGCGGTGTAAAACACTACTCCTGCTTTGTGGTGGATTGCCTCGCGAGGAGGATGAGTATGAACTAGTACAAATGTGAGCTGCTTGGGGAGAGCTCAATGGAGGAAGGATCCAGTTTTGGGGGCCGATGAGTCGATCCCTCTCTACGGTGGCAACTAACCTATCTTTATAGTGGCCTCGGCCCTCCTCCCTCATAGCTTAGGCGGGAAGCGATACCACAGCGGCCAATTTCGAACGGGGCAGGAGTACACCCTATTCTAATTAAAGGTGGTTTTCATATGCAAAGCTTCTAATCATGATGCAGCTGTGGGCTCGCTGATGACCTCCGTCATGCCAAGCACATGGTCTTGATCTTGTTGAACTGGAGTGGAAGCCTTTGGGGGATTCCTTGGGAAACCGCGTACGTCCTTGCCTCCTTAGCACCAAAGAGGAAACTGTCCTGGACAGCGCCCGCTGGCGTCCTGCTGGCCTTGGTTGTCATGGCTCATATCACCGCGAACCTCGCGAGGCGGGGTGCCTACCTAGAGATGTTCGCTCCTTTGGAGGCAGCTCCTTGGGAGGTCTTGATGTCGTTCGCCTCACAAGGCGGGGGGCCCTCGCGAGGGTCTTGCTCGGGGGCCTTGGAGTTGGGGCGCGTCGGGCCGTTGGTGGAGCCATGCGCTGGGCTGCAGGCAGGCGGGCCTGGGTACGCCCTATCCCAAAACGCCGACAATGGTGGCTGCACGTGCAGGAGAATAGGGGGGAGTTTTACTCTGCCGCGCCGAGAGCTAGTATATTTAGTTGCCTTGGTGTGCCAACTTTTCGGCTGAAGAATAAATTTTTTAGTGGAGTAAAATAAAAAATTCCTCTAACCGTTTTTAGGGGATCGGCTAAAGATGCCCTTAGCCCTTTAGTTTGTAGGAATGTGTCCCTATTCCTATGCATGATTGATGGATTGGTTCATATCCTTCATATTTTCAAGAGAGAGAAAACATTACTCATACCTAATAGCAAAGTTCCTATCATCTCATTTCTTACTTTGATCATCACAAATAGATGATGTAGATGCAAAAAATTTACTCGAATGATAGGGCACGATGCAAAATAGGCCACCAAGTGATGAAAATTAGCATCACCTGGGCGCTCGAGCAAAACGTGGGCAACCGCGAACCTCTTTGCAAATCCCCTGAAATCCTCTTTGGGGCTTGAAATCCCCTCTACCAA
This sequence comes from Triticum aestivum, assembly GCF_018294505.1. Taxonomy (NCBI): domain Eukaryota; kingdom Viridiplantae; phylum Streptophyta; class Magnoliopsida; order Poales; family Poaceae; genus Triticum; species Triticum aestivum. The sequence goes on along the minus strand of NC_057801.1, from coordinate 687,276,023 downwards.
ACAAGGAGAATGGATGTATGGCCCTCGTAGGAGATGTCAACCATGGAGGATGAAGGTGAATAACCCTAAGCGAGGCAAATGGAAGGGGAAGGGCCAGCGGAGATGTACCTCCGATGAAGGACTCGGCCGGAGAAGGGACGCCAGGGTCGTGGAGGTGGCGGCGCCCTCCTCCCATCCTCTTTCCGTTCGTCTCCTCCTCTTTTCCCCTTCATTCCTCGAGGCCCCCTCGGGCTTCTCAACCACCTAGATCGCGGGGGGTGCCCTCCTCAAAACCCCTACCAAATGACGACTCTGGGATTCGTGGATTTTTTTAGCCTCGCGAGGATAATTCTCTGTAGACCTCCCCAAACCCTAGCTACCAAACGAGGCCTCAATGAGCGAGCGGGGAGATAACCAATTTGTAGTTATTTTTAACGAATTTGGACAAGGATAGACCGACGTTGTCAAGTGTTAAGATCGAAGGGCAGCCTTTTTATAACGTGGAGACGTGGTCCACAATTGCTATTTCTCGCACCCTCTGGTGAATACTTTGGTAACTTGCACCCCTGCCATCGCTAGGTTTCATATTGGGCCGGTCCAAGTCGGCTTCATACGGGACATCCATATTCCAGTTTTGTTGTATTATTTCTTTGGTTTTATTTTAGTCTAAACACAGTCAAGTTGATCAATAAAGTTTAGTGTATTTAGTATAAAAACAAAAGGTTGTTTCATTTACTTCGTTTATTTTCTCCTTTTTTATTTTTTATTTTATTTTTTCATTTCCATTTTGTATCCTTTTTATTTTTCTTTTATTTTTACCTTTTCTATTCTTTTATTATTTTTTGTTCAGGAACAATTTTCGAATTCACGAATATTTTTTGAAATCAGGTAAATTTATTGAAATTTTGAACATTTTTTTAGACCATGAGCGCCTTTTGAAATCATGAACATTATTTGAAATTAGTGATTTTTTTTAAATTACTGAACATCTTAAATTCGTGAACAATTCTTAAAATCTGCGAACATGTTTTTGAAACTTGGGAGCTAATTTTGAAATATGCAAAAAAAATTGAATTGATGAACAGTTTTCGAGATTAGTTAACTATTTTTAATTCGTGTTTTTTTTTAAATTCGGGAACAAGTATTGAAATTTCCGAACATTTTGTAAATGTGTGAAAATTGTTTTTGAAATTTGGGAATCTTTTTGTAAATTTATTTTGTTTTGAATTTTGCAAACGTTTTTTGAATTAATGAACATTTTCAAATGACTGGTTTTTTAATGAACGATCTTTTTTTAAATCTGGGAATAATTTTTATATTTCCCTTTTTTTAATTCATTAGCATTTTCTGAATTCATGAAAATTTATGATATCTCGAGCTTATTTTAAATTCGTGAACAATCATCTAAAATTTTGAACAATTTTTAAATCCATGGACATTTTTTGAAATTTAGATTTGATTTATATCCCAAACATTTATGTCCGTGGACATTTCAAATATGATATACGTGAACAATTCTTGAAGTAGAGAAAAAAGAAGAATGAAAGAAGAAAAGTAAAAAAAAACAGAAGCGCCCAGCCCATGCATGGGTTTGCCCAAAATGCATGCTAGGGCACAGGAGGGGTGCGTGATTCCTCGCTTTCAACCGCACAAGGTGGGGAATAGGAGGTCCCATAAGGGGTCTATGCCACATTCAAATTTTACTTGGCCGAGGCCCATGCTTTGCCATGACATGACGGCAAGCCGGGTGAGCAGGAGCAGCCCATGAATTTATGAATTGAAAGATGGTAGGACGAGGGATGGTGGTGGGGACCTTAATAATATTTCATAAAACATGCTCTCGCCCTACTTTATAGATAAAAGCACGGAACAAAATACATGGGTGAGCTATATAAGCTAGTGAGGACGCCCTCTTATAAAGTAGATGAACTGGAACCTGAACCGGCCGCCGCTGGACGTTTCTCTCCTGCCACCTCCCTAGCTCTAGCTTCCTTGATCCCCTTTCTTGCTGATAGAAACTTGTATCCGTGATTGAATCCATGACCCATCGAGTGATTAGTATTCAGGGTCATAACAGAACCGAGGTTTTATTTTGTAGATCGAGGGATGGGAGCTTTGTTGCCTGAAGAAATGTCCCAGTAGGTTTAAGACTACTAACCGGCCCAACTGAGCCGTGCCCACATTTGGGATCCATCTCACTTGCATAGAGTCCAGTGAAGGTAAAAGACCCATGGCATGACCTGGCCCATGGGCTGAGGTCAGTGAATTGGGCCGTGATTTGCAAAATTATCAGTTTCTCTAGTAGTTAGTCGGTTCCACCACTTGCGCCACCGCTCTTCTCTCTCTAAAAAAACTTGCGCCACCGCTCTTCGCCTGCCTATCTCTGTAGCCGACACGCCGCCGCCCACCGCCGCCACCTCTCCTCATCTCCCATCCCGGGGACGGGGAAAAAGACCTAGCAACTCACGTGCTTCCTTCCTCTTCCTCAAGCCGCTCCTTCTCAGGCTGCGCCGCCGCAGCGCGCGAGCTCCTCCACCGTCCACTCCCTCCGCACCTGCCCGCCAGGCCGCCGCTAGCTGACCAAGGCGAGGTGAGGAGGTGACGTCGTTGTCTTCCGCATTTGAACTTTCGAGTGCATAATCGTGTATGGTATATATATGCTGCTCTGCCTCTGCAGCTGCGGAGGCGTCAGGCCAGGCGTGCAGCAGTGTGCTGTACTCGATTGCTCGATGCAGCTAGAGACCGCGTGTGCTCAGTTCAGTTAGAAATGCATGTGTGCCCACCATTTCAGTATGTCTGTCTCTGTCCATTGTTGTGACAACTTGGGAACTCGAAGCAGTTCAGACTTCAGAGACCGAGTCACTCATTCCTAACATATGCCGTCAAACTGATTGTATTTCTGCTGCTCCCTGTCAGTCATGTGGTTTCTAACGCCGGGTTGCCTTTTATCTGAAAACTGCACTGAAAACACTTGCATAACATAACTGATGATCGATGTTGGTTTACGGACCGTATGCTCGTCACTGCCTTACCGGCATTTTTTCAGATCATGATATTCAATGGTGTCATTTGATGCGTGGAATACTGTTATACTGCTGGGACTCATCACCCATGTGAACATTAATGTCTGAAATCATCTGAAGTTTTATCTTGCTCTTCTGCAGTTGGTCGATCGTTCTAGCAAAATGGGCTCAAAAGCGATCATTCGAGGAAGAAACTGTATCATATGGAGATTGAGCTGCCAGAAGAACCCAACATCTGTTACCATCAATCTTAACATTCTTGGTAATAATGGCATGTCAGATGATGTCCATTCAGGGAAGTCGGCTTCAGATCATGAAACTAATAAAGGGGCTGGATTGGAAATTTTGGCTAAACATCAGCTGTTACGTGGTTTAGTTGACCGTGGTTCTAGGAAAGGAAGGCGCGAAGTTATTTTACCGTCCCGATCTAGTGCTATGTGGCAGACTCTTCGGTTTGCAAGCACTAATGCAGCTAGAAGACCCGAGTTTGACAGTGGCAATGAACACAAGGACGATCAAGATAGACAGCAAGAGAAAGACGTGTTAACGGAAGACTGTGTGGACTCTACAGTAGAACTAGGTCCTGCCAAAGTCAAACCCGAAGTGAAGAATCAAGAACAGTCATCTGTTAAACAGAAGTTCTGGGAAACTGTTCCTGTGATTGGTCCCGCAATGAAAAGAGCGGCTTCCATGAGCAGGTTGATATGCGCTGATTCAGAATTTCAGATTAGTTACTGAATATTGTTACTCAGGAAGTACCACTTGTTCTTAGGGCTGATTGGACTCTATAATTTCAGTCAGAAGAAGGACGAGTTCTTTTCAACTATGCAGCACTATTGGCTTGGCTTGCGACTGCTGTGGCTAGATGTTAGGATTTCGTCCAGATTATTACTGAAGCTAGCCAATCGGAAAAGACTCTCGAGAAGAGAGAGGGGCCAGCTGACCCGTACAACCACGGACATATTCAAGCTGGTTCCCTTTTCGGTTTTTGTCGTAGTCCCATTCATGGAGTTTTTGTTGCCTGTGTTTCTAAGGATATTCCCAAACATGCAACCGTCAACATTCAAGGACAGGATGAAAGAACAGGTATGTGGAGTGTGCCCACTATAACTGATGTTGTTCTCTTCTGAATTCTAAAAGCAACTATTGTGGCACAAATGAAAGAACCGTGCGGATGGAAATTTAGGTGGTTAAATACTAGTAGTACCAGGGAACAAATAACAAAATAAGTGTCTCAACTTTGTACTACTAACTTTAGTACAAAGTTGTACTAAGGTTGAGACACTTATTTTGGGACCGAGGGAGTAGTTACTTACATTTATTTTATTTTTATTTTTTTACTTCCATTTTTTCGGAAGACACGTCATATTTATGTCATTCTGTTTATTTATTTTAAAACAAATAATGGCATGCTTTTCTGAAGAAACACCGTGATACTTTACTGTCTCTTGTGACGTGACCAATGGTAGGAGGCACTAAAAAGGAAACTCAAAGCAAGGATGGAATATGCCAAGTTTCTACAGGACATTGTGAACGAAATGACAAAAGAAGTGAAGTTTACACGTAGTGGAGAGAATAAGCAAAAGGCAGAGGATATTGAGCAGTTCATTAAGAAAGTATTAGACTTCCCCATATGTTTACTTCATTGTTGTTCTGCATGACTTGGATCACTCGGTACTTATGTGAGATTTCAATGGTTAGGTAAGGACTGGCTCATATGTTGATAACGGTGAAATATTGGGTTTTGCGAAGTTATTCAGTGATGAACTAACCTTGGATAATATGAGCAGGTTATTGTTGTACTTATGCTTTTTCATTTGTGCCTTTTCTCTTCATATGTAATGATGCTTAGGTTCATGTCATAATAACCTTGCAGGCCACGTTTAGTAAATATGTGCAAGTATATGGGGATCCAGTCATATGGGACAAACAATTATTTGCGATTTATGCTCAGAAGAAAACTTAAATGGTGAGTGTTTCTATATGTCACACCACAAGTGGTGTCTATTATATCTAGAAGAATAAAATAGTGCTAGAATGATGAGGGAGAATTGCAGATCAAGTTTGCAGTAGCATGTTCATGTGTGATCCCCTGGTTATTTTAGAGTTACGTTTGCAACTTGGTATGACATATATGTTCCTCTTGTCATTTCAACATCCAGTATATTGATTACTGTTGATTGCTCGGTTCTGGCAGTCATAAATTTGTAGAAATGGGCCATTAGAGCGAAAGCTGAGTTGCTAATCTGCCTCCTTTTCTGGCTAGTATAAAAGATGACGATATATTAATACAGAGAGAAGGTGTAGCCTCTCTCAGTGAAAATGAACTCCGTCAGGCCTGCAGGGAGAGAGGCCACCTTGGTTTGCTTCCAGTAGAAGAGATGCGTGAAGAGGTGATCTCATAACTTCTCCAGTTACTATACAATAGATGCCTGTAGTCACTTCCTATTCAACAATGGTTGCTAGTCAATAGTTGATGGTTTTATCACTTGAGGAGAATATGTTTGCTTACCTTCTTCTGCCTCTGCGCAGCTGCAAGATTGGTTGGACCTGTCTCTCCACTGTGAGGCGCCATCTTCTCTACTTATACTATCTAGGTGACTGAAATTTTCTGATTTATATATTGCTCTAAATAATGTCCCGTGTGACAACTATATGAACTTTGTAAAGCTGGCACATGCCCTGTTTCATTGACTGGTTATAATATTTTTTGTAGAGCTTTTACAGTTTCTGGCAAGATGAAGCCTGAGGATGTTGCAGCTACACTATCATCCCTTCCTGACAACATATTCGGAAGTGTGGGTCTTAGCTTGCCATCTGAAGATGCTCTTTCAGCTAGGAAGAGGAAGTTGGAGTTCTTGAAAATGCAAGATAAACTTATCAAGGTCATCTAAGTCATCTACAATATTTACTTGGGAGTAACATTATTTCTACTTCAGTTCACCTTTTTATAGTTAAAACTTAAAAGGCATATCAGTTCCCAATGACGGATTAATCGAATTCTGGGCGGGAGCAACGAACCTATTTGAAGTGGCCCATTTCGTACCAGAAAAGCCATGTATGAACAGCAGAACAAGGGTTGATTTTACTTTCACACTTAGCTACTCTAGGTTGGGGAGTAGGGCCAGGGGAGTCCATTTTCCATGTATGCCCACTGCTATTGATGAGTTTACTACTAATGTTTCTTGTTCTTTTCCTCTGTCTATTCTCTGCTGCCTTTTTGGCTTGAAAAGTTTCTTTACACGTTGCAGGAAGAAGAAAATGAAGAAGAGGACATGGTGAAGTTGGAAGACAAGGGCGGGTCGTGCAATAAATTCAGTGTCAAGGAAGCTGGTGATCTGGCAAGAAAGAGAATGTTAGAGAAACAGGAAGAGCTTTGCAAAGTTAGTCAGGCATTAGCTCTTTTGTCTTCTGCATCGGTAAGATTTCAATAGAATGCTTGCACATGTCTGTTAATAGATACTCCCTCCGTCCGGAAAAGCTTGTCCGAAGCTTGTTCCTCAAATGGATGTATCTAGCACCATTTGAGGGACAAGCTTTTTCGGACGGAAGTAGTAGTAGTTACTGAAACTTTCTGTTTGTTGATTTGTTTCTCTTGCAGTCAACTAGCAAGGAGCGTCAAGAATTCCTAAGCCTTGTGCACAGAGAGGTGAATCTAGCGCATATTATTTTCTTATCCGCAATAAGGCTAACCAGTACCTTCAACTTTTCACAATAAGATTAAGCAGTTGCATCCAGCTCACTAATATATGTTCTAATGAATTTTATCTCATTATTATTATCTGGAAAAAAAGGTGGATTTTATCTGACGATCTCTACCTGCTCGCATTCTCTCAAAAACATTATTTTTCTTGTGCAGATAGAACTGTACAACTCACTGCGTGAAGGTTCGACAGCAGAGGATGCCAATGAGGCATACACAGCTGCGAAGGGGAGTAATTCCGCTAGAAGTTCGGTATCCATGGCACTCATGAAAAAGGTATTGCTCATTGTTGAACCTATTTTATTTATTTATGTGGCCGTATGCATCGTTCTGATGTAGAGGCCGGGGAGTCCCCCCTTTTTGAAAAAAAATGTGAAGTACAGTACGTATTTATTAGTTTATCAGATCTTTGAAAAGTGCAGTAGGTCTGTAGGGTCAACAAAAATGAAATTGAACCCATTTGGTTGTCATGAGTTGAGGTTCTCCCGTTTCTAACGAACATCCACTATCCTGATAATTACCAGTCTGTTTCTTCATCCTGGCCATCTCTGACCTGTAACATCTGGTGTGTTCTGCTTTTTCTCGCAGATAAATGCCATGCTCAAGGAGCTGACAAAGGAAATAGATGATGTAGACACGGCCATTGGTGATGGTTGGCAGCTTCTGGACAGGTAACTCTTTGATTTTTTTTTTGTTATGTAGACAAGTCTAGACGACATGAGACTACGATCTCGTAGTAGAGTATTATCAACATGAGACCATATTATATTGTGGCATCATGATGATTTCCTGAAGGGACCGTGACGGTAAGGTCACTTCGGAGGAGGTGGCAGCCGCGGCCGCGTACCTGAAGCACAACTTGGACAGTGCAGGCATCGAGGAGCTCATCGGGAGCCTCTCCAAAGATAAAGGTAATTTTAGGACACGATAGCCACGCTCCTGTCGATACTGCTTGACCGTATTGACACGTACTGCTGTGTCCACGCTTGGATCACAGACGGCAAGATCCTGGTTGAGGACATCATCAGGCTTGGCACACAAGCTGAGGAGGCAGAGCCCGACGACGATGACTGACGGCGGCATCTGGCACCAAGAATCAAGAGAATCACCATCTCTTTTTGTAACTCATGTCGTCGTGGCCCGTCGGCCTAATCTTCTTTCTGAAGCCTAGACACGTGAAAACGCTGTGAACCCTCATCAATTATTTCCACTCCCCGGCACACGGTTTGCCTCGACGTCTGTGCACGACCCTCCCGTCACTGTCGCCCCGTGTGTCATGGATGATGGCAGCGGCGGCCGCCAGCCGCGCCGTGCCGTGCGTGTGATTCAATTCAACTCGCCGTCGAAACGGACGCTTTGGTTCGCCGCCCACCGGAAGCCTCGGCGCCGGAACGGGACAAGCGGAGAGGTCCACCTCCTAGTCGGCTACACGGAAGATAGTACAAAAAGAAAGAAAGAAAGAATCGGGATCCGGATCCGGGGCCTCCAGAAGACCACAGAGGTAGCCCAGGGTTCCAGTACTGCTACTGTTTATTATCCTCCTGCTGCTGCTGCCGCTGCCGATAGGGGAGGATAATGTAGTATCGTTTTGACTGACCCGCGTTGCTGCTGCGGATCCGAGGGCGGGTTTATATTCATCGGTAGCTGTTCATCCGCCGTGCACGCACGCACGGAGGGCGGTGACCCGAGCCGAGCAGGCCACTCCTTTCCTTGTCCGCTTTCTCCCACTTGGACAAGTACGCCTCCGCATCCATACCCACACGAGCGGACTGAACTGGTAGGCCCACCTTCCAGTTCTGTGCCGTGGGGCCACCGTCCTGTGAGAAAGTGTGCGTCTTCTGTGCCGTGGGCGGCGCCGGCGTGTGGCCACGTGGCGCGATCCTACTGGCCCGGGCGGCGCGTCCTTTCCACGTGAAGACATATATGCGTGAGTCGGCTCCGTCCTACTTTTTGCCCTCTCATCACTTCACAGCCGTGGCGGGCAGTGACATGCGGGGCCAGGCCTTCTGTGGGGGACTCGTGTCAGCCACACGCAGCACGTGGCCCCCTCCCCCCGGCCTGCGTGGGCGTGTGGCCAAGCAGGAAGGACAACACAAGCAGGCTTCAAAAGCTCTGCAATAGTGGAGACTGAAGAGACGGTAGTGGTGCAGCCCAGCTTCTTCTTTCTCTTCCCGTCGTCGCTTTTACAGAGAGAGGCTCCGGCGACTCCGACCACTCGAGCACGATCTCAGGTGAGCACGCAAGCTTCGATTTGTTCCAATCCCAAGTCCCCTCTCGCGTCTCTCTTCTTCCCCGTCGATTTTCCCTCTCTGATGGTCCCAAGGACCTGGGAGCCATGGCTCTTCTTGAGTGAGGAGCTGAAGAATATCTGAGCGGAGAATCATCTGATCAGCTCAAAATTTGACAACATTTTAGCAATTCTCGGTTTCTTTTTTCTGGGGAGTGGAAGTCTCATGGAACGCCTCAGAGTTCAGAAATACTAGTCTGATTCCCTGGTTTATGGCCTCTGTGATGTTCAGTTGGACAGGAAATTCTTACAATTTCCTTCAGGGTTCAGGAGAGAAACACATGGATGTAATTCTGTGCATCTTTTCCTTCAACTCACTATTACTAGTATGAAGTAACTTCTGAAACACAGTACTCATTAATTAATTTATTTATTATCTGCTGAAGATATCGAGTAATTAGTAATGAATCACTTGCCTTACGTTATGCCTTTGGTTTCTTCTATCTATTTATAACAACTTCTTCCTGAACCTTGCTTCAAAGAAAGTACTACTTGCGCTGCCGTATGGGCACTACAAAAACTTGAGCAGGTTGTGTTCTCAGCTGTCTTCTCTCTTGATCATTTTGGCCTGCAGGGTCAAAGCAGGAGGCACACCTTTGATGGCGCCCCTGGAGTCAGGCTCCTCACAACCCTTCTTCGACAGCAGTGCGATCGACGGCCCGTTCGATATCTACGAGTGCGGTACCTTGGCAGGTACCAGAGTTGTGCCAGATCCACCTCCATTACCTGGAACTTCTTATGGCAAGCAGAGAGCTTCCAGGAAAGCAAAAGAGACTCGTTGTGTTCATGTCCCTGAGGAGGTCCAGGACTGCTGGAACAGGCTATTCTTGGAAGGATATCAAGCCGATGTCCGCGTGTCGACGGATGATGGGAGCGAGATTTTATCGCATTCATGCATTCTTGTGAGTACAGTTTTCTGCCTCTCTTCCTGAAATGGCCTCACACCCACTAGAACAGAGGCAGGTTTTGATCTTATGTAAGAAGATCTTGGTCTCGTCTCCTACAGGGCATCAGATCTCCCGTTCTGAGAAGTATGCTGGAAGAAGCTAGAGTGGAAGATGGTCTCAGAAACATCCTGATTTCCGGTGTACCATCTCAAGCAGTCCGTGTCTTCATCAGATTTCTGTATTCTTCACGGTATAAGTGTGAACTGTATTCTTCATGCCTGAATGTTTGTGTTTCTTCAGAGTTTTCAGTATGGTCTCTTCTTTGACCACAAGAGATAGCATGACAGAACCTTACATTCATGTCGTTTTCTCTCTTGTGAAGCTTTGAGCAGGATGAGATGAAGAAATACGCCCTTCATTTGCTCGTACTCTCTCATGTTTACTCGGTACAATCTCTGAAGATCGTCTGTACCGACCAGCTCGAGAGGTTTTTTCTCGCTCCTGATAACGCGGTGGACGTTCTACAACTTGCACGGCTATGTGACGCACCAAGGCTCTCACTCATCTGTACTCGTATGATCACTGGAGATTTCAAGACCATCTCTCTGTCAGAAGGGTGGAAAGTGATGAGACGGGCCAACCCGAGCCTGGAGCAAGAGCTTCTTGAGTTTCTTGTTGAAGTGGACACAGTGAGTTCTCTGAAACAGAGCATCCTATTATGGCTTAATCACTAGTTGCTCCACCCCGCAACATCTCGGTTGTTCGAATTACTCGTCTTGCTATATGTTATGTGTATGATCTTCCACATGACGCACACACCTAGAATGCTTATACCTGCTGACGGAATTTTTGTAGCTGCACATCTACATACTGTCATGGTTCATAATCATTGTTCTCAAAACTGAATTTGACACAGAGAAGGCAAGAAAGAGCTAAAAGGCTGGAGGAAAAGAAGGTTTATCTTCAGCTGTATGAAGCTATGGAAGCTCTTGTTCATATATGCCGAGACGGTTGTAGGACAATTGGTCCCTGGGATCAGAAACTGAAGGGCAGTCAGGCTGTTTGCAAGTTTCCTGCCTGCAAGGGCATCGAGTTGCTGGTGCGCCATTTCTCGGCATGCAAAATGCGGGTGCCGCGTGGCTGCGCCAACTGCAAGCGCATGTGGCAGCTTCTTGAGCTGCATTCGCGAATGTGTTCCACACCAGGCACCTGCAGGGTTCCTCTGTGCAGGTGAGGTCTCTTGTCTTTGTTGGTCAGGATCATTTCATTCAGACACACAAGTTTTTTAGGTTAATACTACGTAGTACAACAGATGCTTGCTTTCATACCATCTCAGAATATATTTTTAGTCCCTCTTTTCCAAATGGGGCACCCCCTACTAGCTTCATCTCCATAAACTGAAGGTAGGTGGACTTACCAGACAGACAAACATAGCAGTTAAAATTCAGAAGACCAGGAAGAAGAACACATCAGATTTCTAGTTGCCTTCCTCACTCACACACCATATGCTCCAGAAAAGAAATTGGACTCAATTGACCACAATAGGAAATTTACTGCTGTACGCATACCATGCCACTTCTTCAGCATTTCTGTTGTATTCCCTTCATTGGTATACTATTTGTACATGTTGCAGGCATTTTAAGGATAAAATGCGGCATCGGAGCAAGAAAGAAGAAATCAAATGGGTCCTATTGGTGTGTAAGGTCCTAGGGAGTAAAGGAACAATTGATTCCGTCCTAAAAGCGAGAAAAATTTCACCCCTCAAGCCAATTGGAGCTTGACGTGTAGTTCGACAGTAATAACGTGAGCAGTGACAGTAAGTACAGGTGTGTATCATCTAGGTTTGAGTTGAGTTACAGATGATGGCGACTGCAGAAGGTGCTTTTGCCATGGTCAATGACTATGCTGGCAGGGGGCTTGACATTCTAGCTTGCACATGGGAGGTGGTTAACATGCGCTTCTACTGACCTCGCCTACCGCTGCTCTGTTGCTGCAATCTCCTCGATCTTGTCCTCGCCAACTAGGTAGCTCTGCAATTCCAGTGGAAACGTGTTAATGTTCATGTGTTAGCGCAAGAGTACCTAGGCGAGTAGTCAGCCAACATATCATTGATTACTATGGAGCAGAGAAGATCATTTACCGTTATCCATGACACTGAGTGAAGTATGACAGCGGCGAACATGAAGACTCCATGACACTGAGTGAAGTATGACAGCGGCGAACATGAAGACGTAGAAGCAGACAGTGGCAAAGGTGCCGGTCGGGAGCATCCATGTGAGGTGGAGAACCACTAGTAGTGTCAGTCCAAGAATCCCTAGGCGAGCAGTGAGCCTGCATACCGCCTGCTCGAAGTTGGACTTGCCGTGCAGTCCACATAAGAGCCCCACGCTAGCCAGCACCCAGATCAAAGCGAAGCTCAGCACAAGGATGATCCTCTGTGTGTTGGTCAAGTTATCTTTGCTCGCAGCGCGCTCCGCGGTGGAGGGCAAGAGGGAAAGGGATCTGAATAGGGAGAAGCCGAATAGGCCGATCACCTTCTCAACGCCAACTGAGTCAAGCTGCACAATAGCGAAAACATTACTGTTATGCCACATACCATATCAAATTCTGTCAAGGGCCGAAAGCAATACCAATCAATGATATAAAGCAAAGGGAGAGTTAAGATATCGATAGTACTGCTTTCAGCTAAACTAACTACTCTCTAAGAACAGAAACCATGCAATCTGGGTACTGTAGTAAACAGCAAGTAACTTAATAGCTTACAGATTTAAAAAAAAAAACAGTACTGGCCACAAGCAGCATAAGAGAAGAAACTAAACATTGAGACAGAAACCAGGTCTCTTCTACTTTAAGATGAACAAACCCTGGATGGCATCAAATGAGCCATGTTACATTTTCCAGTGAAATATCATGTGTCCATGCCCTGCTGCTGCCACTCTTATCCCAATCAGCATCCAGAATGCAGCAGCATTTTTTAGCAGTATATATACACAGTTTTACTAGAAACTCTGCAGGATGCATGCAGCCTGCTAGCAAATTAATTCATAAATGTACAAGGGTTAAATTGTTTTTATTCTCTCCTTTCTCTTGATCAATGCCCAGAAAAAACAATTTTGAACTGGCTAGAGCTCTTTTTCTTTAACTTTTGCCTACTTTGAGGCCATATATATAATATGTATGCATATATATGGGGCCTCCTAGCCAATGCAGGTTCATGTATTTCCCGAAACGAACAAGATAATAAACAGAGAGCAGAGTAATGCAGGGTTCACTGGAAGATTATGTGTACAGGGAAAAGATAAACAAGAAACCATCTCATCCATCACCTACTAGTGAAGAATCTTGCGTAAGTTATACACCACTAATTACTCACTGAGAAATCAGGGTACTAAACTTCTTTTACGGGTGAGGGCCAAGAGTCAGGGTACTATCCATCTTTGTGCAAATACAGAAACCACACAAGGAACACAATAGGATACACTTTGAGCACATGCAGACAAGAAGGTGTGTTTGTAGCACAGTTCTAAGGTTTGCCAGCCGCAAAAGAAAACAATATATGAAAAAAATATGTAATGCATCTTTTCACAGAAGAGCATTAAGATCCCAAAAGATCATAGAATCTTTCACAATCAGGAACACCCAATATTTTCTGATTCAGAACAGACAAGCAGGATGCTGAATAATCACGCTTCAGAACAGTAGGGAAAACAGCATTCAAGATTGCGATACTACTGGAGCAAGCACAAAGTGAGAAAAGATAATAATACCCTTGGTCCCTGGCTACGGAGCGCCTGAATGGACTCGTGGATGCTGCGACGCGCGGCGGGGACGGGAAGTTGAGCGCCGTGAACCAAGACGGGAAGGTGCGACTGCGACGGCCCCCTTGGTCGCACCCTGCCAGAGAAGTTCCACCAATGTCTAGCGGAAGACGACGACCCGTCGCTCACGGCCACGCGAGCCGGGGGATCTGCTGGCTGGAGGGAGGAGGGCGTCGGTGTGGGCCCCGTCGGAGAATTCTTGGCGCTGCTCGGGTCCTCGGGGTCGGCAGTCGGCGCCGAAAGCTCGGAGGAGGATAAGGCGGCCTCGGGGTCGGGGAGGCCCGCGGGAGGCGGCGGCGAAGGCAAGGAGGAGAAGGCCGGGGTGGCCGCGGCCGCGGCAGGCGGCGGCGAAGGGGAGGAGGAGAAGGCCGGATGCTCCTTCGTCGTCGGAGGAGCACCACGAGGCAAGTCCCGGCGCGCCCGTTCGTCGGGGAGGTCGTCGGAGGTGGTCGAGGCTGCGAGCAGCGGTGTAACGCCCCGATCTGGTTGAGGGGGACCAGAGTAGGCTGGATCGGATCGAGAGAGGGGAGGGGGAGAAGCTTGGAGAAGGGGATGAGCAGAGGAGAGGGTAGGTGAGGGAATTAGTTCATTTCTTTCCACATACCGATACACGCCCCTGTCCAAGGCTTTAAGTACCCACGCACGCCAACTGGCCCGGGTCCTATGCGGCAACAGGTGGGACCACACACGCTTACACTTGGCATGCCAACTGGCAGTCACACGGTGGTATGCAGCACCGGGGTGACATTCTCCCCGCCTTGAGAAACGGCCCCTTCTTCGGAGTTACTGTCTTCCCAGATTGGTGACTGTGGATAGCGACGTCGAAGAACTTCATAGTCTTCCCAGGTTGTCGACGGAGGAGTTGTGTTCCATGCCACCTGCACCTGAACCACTGGTGCGTCTCCTCTCTTCATCATCCTCCGATCCAAAATCTGAACTGGGTTAGAGTCCACTGCTGATAAGTCGACGGTCGCAGGCAGTTCGGAGAACACCGGTGTATAATTGGGTGTGAACGGCTTCAGCTGGAACACATGGAACACAGGGTGAATGCGACTGTCGGGCGGCAGCTCCAGCTTGTATGCCGAGGGACCAATTTTGGCGCTGATGGTGAATGGTCCGAAGAACTTGAACGCCAGCTTGGCGCACGGGCGGCTGGCCACCGATTTCTGCACATAGGGTTGCAGTTTCAGCAGTACTTGCTCCCCAACCTGAAAGACGCGCTCAGTGCGATTTCTGTCTGCAAACTTTTTGTACTTCTGTTGCGCCCGAGTCAGCTGTGCCTGCAAGTTTTCCTTGTGCAGTGCCCAATCCCACTGCTCCCCTTCCGGCAATGATGCTTGTGTTGCCGGCCATGTTGCCATGCTGCCCTCGTTGGCATCCACCCCATACAGAGCCTTGAACGGAGAGCAACCCAGAGAAGAGTGGAAAGAGGAGTTGTACCAGAATTCTGCAGAGGGCAGCCAGCGACACCATTGCGTGGGAGTGTCGTGAACAGCGCAGCGCAAGTACATCTCCATGCACTGGTTCACGCGCTCGCTTTGTCCGTCCGTCTGGGGGTGATAGGCAGTGGAGTAGAGGAGCTTGGTGCCCGCGCTGGCTAGCAGTTCCCGCCAAAGCACGCTGGTGAACACTTTGTCGCGGTCGGAGACGATGGAGGAGGGGATGCCGTGCAGCTTGACGATGTTGTCCCAGAACACTCTTGCCACTCGTGTCGCCGTGAATGGGTGTCGCAGGGGCACAAAGTGTGCAAGCTTGGTGAAGCGGTCGACAACCACCATGATCGTGTCATACCCTTCGGACTTGGGCAAGCCCTCGACGAAGTCCATTGTCAGATCACGCCACGGGGCTGTCGGAATGGGCAGGGGTGCCAACTTGCCCGCTGGTTTATGCAATTCATGCTTCGCCTGTTGACAAATCTGGCACTGCCGCACATAATCTTCAACATCATGTTTCAAACCCTTCCACTCAAACAACTTCTTGACTCGGTGGTAAGTTGCTGTCGAGCCAGAATGGCCCCTCACGGCACTGTCATGCAGAGCGCTGATCAGTTTGGTGCGCAGGGCTGTGTTTGCGCCGATCCACAGCCGCCCGCGACGGCGAATGACTCCACGGTACAGCTCGTACTCCTCGTCGTCCGGACTGTGCAGCGCGAGCTGCTGAATCTTTTCCTGGGCATCTGGATCCGTGGCATACGAATTGGCCACTTCCTGAATCCATGTTGGTTGGCAGAGGGACAGAGCATTGGCGCTGTAGTGACTGCCCACGCGAGAGAGAGCATCCACAGCGCTGTTGTCGACGCCCTTCTTGTACTGGAACTTGAATTGGAGGCCGACCAATTTGGACATGGCGCGGCGCTGGACATCGGTAACCAGATGCTGGTCCCCAAGCGTGCATAAGCTTTTGTGGTCCGTGACAATGGTGAACGGCCCGCGTTGCAGGTAAGAGCGCCATTTGTCCACGGCCATCATGACGGCCAAGAACTCTTTCTCGTAGGTGGAGAGCTTCTGGTTCTTCACGCCCAACGCCTTGCTGTAGTATGCGATGGGGTGACCGTCTTGGACGAGCACGGCACCGATGCCGGTGTCGCAGGCGTCGGTTTCGATGGAGAATGGCTTGTTGAAGTCGGGAAGGGCGAGCACCGGCGTGGTCACCATCGCCTTCTTGAGCGTGTCGAATGCGAGCTGCGCCGACTCGGGCCATGCAAAGCCTTTCTTGGTGAGCTGCTGGGTTAGCGGCTTGGCAATGATCCCGTAGTGGGGGACGAACTTGCGGTAATAGCCGGTGAGCCCCAGAAAGCCACGGAGCTCGGTGGCGTTGGTTGGAGTAGGCCACTGCGCCATGGCGTCTGTCTTCTCAGAATCAGTCGTGACGCCCTGCTTGGAGATGACGTGACCCAGATAATCAATGTGATCTTGCGCGAACGAGCACTTGGACATCTTGGCATATAGCTGGTGCTCGCGGAGCAAGTTGAGGACGATGCGGAGATGTTCCAAGTGGTCCTCGAGTGTCTCACTGAAAACAAGGATGTCGTCAAGAAAAATGATGACAAACTTACGGGTATACTTGGCGAAGATAGCGTTCATCAGGCATTGGAACGTGGCCGGAGCATTTGTCAACCCGAATGGCATGACTCTGAATTGGAAATGGCCGTGGTGAGTTTTGAATGCTGTCTTGTGTTCATCCTGTTCGCGCATGCGAATTTGATGGTAGCCTGCGCGCAGGTCAAGCTTGGAGAAGAAAGCCGCTCCGGCAAGTTCATCGAGTAGCTCGTCGACGACGGGCAAGGGAAACTTGTTCTTCACGGTCACGTCATTGAGACGCCTGTAATCCACGCAGAATCGCCAGGTGCCATCCTTCTTCTTCACAAGCAAAACTGGCGCCGCGTATGGACTGACCGAGTGCGTGATCACACCGGCGTCGAGCATTTCTTTGACCTGCCGCTCAATCTCGTCCTTTTGCAATGGAGAGTAGCGGTAGGGCCGTGTGTTTGTTGGCTGGGCTCCATCTTCCAATGTGACCGCGTGATCATACTGCCTGTGAGGAGGCAAGCCGGTGGGTGCGGTGAACACATCGCTGAATTCTTCCAGGAGATCGTTGATGGGCGTCTGCGAAGGCTTGCGTGGTCTTGGTTTGGGGGGCTGCATCTCGACCATGGCCATTGCCCAGATATCATTGCCGGCGATCAACTTGCATAGTTCTGCCGGTTGCACCGCTGCGAGAGTGGGTGTCGACTTTGGAAGAACACCTTGTAGCTTGACTGTCTCGCCCTCGTGCAGGAAGGAGATGAATTTCTCTTGCCAGTGGCAAGTCATTGGGCTGTTCTTCTCCAACCAGTCCATGCCTAGGATTCCATCGTATGCGCCTGTGTCGAGCTCGTACATCGGCGTCGAGAACGTGTGGCCCTGCATCCACCACTGGAGCTCCGAAACTTGGCGCGAGCAGGTTAGTCGGTCGCCATTGGCCACCCGCACATCCAATGTGGCGATCTCTTGCGTTGTCGCCCCAACGCGCTCGACGAACGACTTGTTGACGAAGCTGTGGGTGCTCCCAGAGTCCAGTAGAAGGAGCATAACTTGGTTGCCCACAAGCGCGCGGAGACGGATTGTGCTTGGCGCCTCCGAGCCATCCAGGGCGTGCGCTGATATTGTGCAACACTCTGGAGGGGGTGCTTCTTGTTGGGGTGCATCGAGCAGGTCGAGGGCGTGCACGATGTCGTCGGTGAGCAGCTCCCCGTATGCGCCCACTTGGATGGTGAGGAGCTGGGCCTGCGTGTTGCAGCGGTGATCACGAGTGTACTGGTCTCCGCACTTGAAGCAGAGTCCGTTGGCGCGCCGGAACTCCTTGAGTTGTCGTTCGCGGGCGTAGTCGTCGGGCTGTTGGCAGGGCGTGGCCGGCGGCCGGGCGGGCACAGGTGGTGGTGGGCGGCCCTGCGGCTGCGGCCGTGGACGCGCCCTGGGCGTGTTCAGCTCCTCCTCTTGAATGCGTGCGAGAATGGACGCACGCGTGATGCTGTTGGGCGCCTGCAGCCGAACTGCTGCGCGCAACTCGTCCTTGAGGCCCAGCAAAAATTGAGTGATGAAGAATTTGTTGCTGAGAGATGGGTCGAGTGCCAGGAGATGATACATGTATGTATCGAACTCCTTGCGATACTCGCTGACCGTGCCAATCTAACGGAGCTGCAACAATTTGTGCATCTCCATCTCAAATTCGTCGACCCCGAACTCCTCTTGAATCGCAGCGCAGAACGCATTCCAACCGAGGCTGCCAAGTGTTTGGCGAAATGCCTGAAGCCAGTGAGCCGCTTGCCCTTCAATGTATAGTGTCGCCGTGGTCACCCAACTCGCGGGCGGCACATGGTAGAGGTCGAAATACGCCCGGCAGCGGTCGAGCCAGAGGTAAGGCGCGCTGCCATCGAAGCGAGGGAAGTCGTGCTTCGGCGGCTTGACTAGTGGTCACCGTGGTGCTGCTGCTGGTGGTGCGCCTCGCCGATCTGGTGGTACTGCTGGTGCTGGGATTGGACGCCGGGTTGTGGTGCTGTGGCCAACAGGGGCGGGCGCTGGTCTGAGAGGCGCGGAGACGGCGGCGGCCCATGTTGGTGTTGTGGCGCCGGGGCCTGGGGCCGCGGAGGTGGTGGTGGTGGTGGATGGAGCACGGTCGGGGAGTGCGATTCCGACGGTGAGGGCGATCTCTCCAGCACCTTGCGAGTCTTGTCGACATCCGCCTACGTGAGATCGACTTGCTTGGCGAGGGAGCGCAGATCTTGCGAGACTTGGGTGTTGAAGGAAATCTGCGCCTCGAGCCGCTTGTCGCTGTCGACCTTCTGTTCGTCGAGGCGCGCGAGAATCGTCTCCATCATGGCCTTGAGGCTGGTGGTGTTGTCGTCCATGGCCGCCAGCAACTGCCGGGTCTGGACGGAGGGCTTGGACGGTGCCGTCTCGCACCCCTGCCAGATCGAACCCCGCCGGGGATTTTGCGTGATCTCGCCGGAGCAAGTCACACCCGAGGCGGTGGATGTTACCGATCCAAATCAGGAGGCAGCAGCGAAAAAAAATTTGGGGCAGGATTGGAGGCTCTGATTACCAATTGTAACGCCCCGATCTGGTTGAGGGGGACCAGAGTAGGCTGGATCGGATCGAGGGAGGGGAGGGGGAGAAGCTTGGAGAAGGGGATGAGCAGAGGAGAGGGTAGGTGAGGGAATTAGTTCATTTCTTTCCACATACCGATACACGCCCCTGTCCAAGGCTTAAGTACCCACGCACGCCAACTGGCCCAGGCCCTATGCGGCAACAGGTGGGACCACACACGCTTACACTTGGCATGCCAACTGGTAGTCACACGGTGGTATGCAGCACCGGGGTGACAAGCGGCTTGCTCGCATCGCCTTCCATCGCTTCCGACGGCGAGAAGCCGAGAAGCGGCAGATGGCAGACGGCCCGATTTGGGGAAGGGCGGTGTATGGTTTTTCAGTGAGGGCGGGATGCGACTCTGGGGTTGTGGGCTCAGCTAGGATGTGTTTTCAGTTGGGAGGCGTTTTGCAGTCTGCATTATTTTTTCACCCTCCCTGCGTCTGTTGATGAGTAAAGCTTGGCTGAGCTAAGAGCAACTCTAGCAGACCTCGCAAAAAGTCCCGATCCGCAAAATAACCGTCAAAATGCGGGTCGGCGCGAAAAATCCCGCCCGAACAGACCCCGCAAACGCGGCCGGCCAGCAAAATTTTTTGAAGGGTGCGGCAAAAACTCGGCCCCAATCCGCGTATTTGTGGGTTTCCGCCTCGCCCCTACGATGCCCCGTATCATAACGAAGCAGTTGGTGGGAGGGACATTTCAGCCCGCGTCCCTTTCCCCACCTCCTTCCGCCTCCGCCCGCCACAGGTTCCGCCCGTCTGCCGCCGCCGATTCCAGCCAAATCTGTGGGCGGAATCGCGCCGCCGGGGCGTCCCTCACCCTTCACCACCGTTGGGCTGCACCTCCCCCGCGTATCTGGCGAGAAGAGCCGCCCCTCGTAGCTGTCGTCGTCGGGGATCATTCTCCCTCGAGCCGCCCCTCGTTGCCGCCGGTTAGTGTTTTTTGTGCTTCGTGTCGATGGAATTGAGCCCGTTTGGTTGACGCGCGTGCGCTTATCGTTCATGTAGATGGAATTGAGCCCGTGCGAGAAGTTTCAGCTCTCTGATTTGTCCGATTCGGACGACTCAGATGTTGAGATGATGCTCTCAAACTTTCGACAGCAGACATTGGTGATGGCTCTTGCCGTCAAGGAGCACGAAGACGAGAACCGAAAGAGGCGGCGAAGATCGACCGTCGGGCGTCTTTGTATTCCTCGGAATCGCCATCTCGGGAACGAGATGTTGATGCAAGACTATTTCATGGAGAATCCAACGTGTCCACTGCACCTCTTCCGGCGAAGGTACCGAATGCGTCGATCCCTCTTTGTGAAAATTGTTCAAGCTTGCGAGGCAAATTGTCGGTATTTTACTCAATGAAGAAATGCTTCGGGCTTGAAGGGATTTAGTGCATATCAAAAAATCTCGACAGCTATGTAGGTGATTGCATATGGCGTTCCGGTTGATTATGCCGATGAGTATCTTCGCATGCGTAGATTGGCCAAAGTGATCATCAGTGTCTTTGGTCCCGAATATTTTCGGGCACCGAACGAGGATGACACAAAGAAATTGATAGCATCTAATGAGAGGAGAGGTTGACCTGGCATGCTAGGTAGCATTGATTGTATGCATTGGACATGGAAAATTTGCCCGAAGGCATGGCAGGGAATGTATTGCGGCAAGTCTCGTGATGCAACAATTGTGCTAGAGGCCGTAGCATCCGAGGATTTATGGATTTGGCATTGCTTCTTTGGTATGCCGGGCACTCTCAACGATATCAATGTGTTGTTGCAACGGTCTCATTTGTTTGCTAGGCTTGCTAGTGGTGATGCTCTTGCTTGCAACTACACTATCAATGGGCATGAATACACAAAAAGGTACTATCTTGCAGATGGTATATACCCTCCTTGGTGCACATTTGTCAAGAGCATCAAAGAACCCAAAACTAAAAAACAATGTGAGTTCGCAAAGATGCAAGAGGCAGCCCGAAAAGACATTGAAAGAGCATTCGGGGTTTTGCAATCTAGGTTTGCCATTGTTCGTGGTCCTGCTCGTTTTGGGGACAAGCGGACCTTGAAGAACATCACGACATGTTGTGTTATCCTTCACAACATGATTCTCGAAGATGAGAGAGGCATAAACTTGGAGCTCGCCTACGACAATGTGGGCAGCCGTGTCAAACTAGCTAGAGACCCTAACCGCATTAGAGTTTTTCTTCAAACATACAAGGAGATTGAAAATGCAAACACCACTTTCAGCTTTAAGAGGATCTCATTGAGCACCATTGGCAAAGGGCTGGGCAGTAACAAACTCATTTTTCCATTCATTTGTATTTGTATTCGGGACAAGTTTTGTATTGCATATTTATATTTGTATTCGGTGATTTGAATAATTATTTGTAATGTGGATGATTGTTGTACTGTGTTGCTATTGATAATTATGGTGTAGTATTGATATTTTGCGGCTCGGTGGGATGCGGGATGCAGCGGCGCAAGAGCAGACCCCGCAAAGCCGACCCGTAAAAAAGTATATTCCGTGAATATCCTTTTATATGGGTCTATTTGGGGGGGGGGGTCTGCCTCTGCGGCCGTCTGCGCTGGCCCGCAAAGATGTTTTTCGGCAAACTGCAAACGCGTTTTGCGGGCCGGCGGGATGTGGGGTCTGCTAGAGTTGCTCTAATAGATGTCAAAACTATATTGTGCATGATAGCTAGATACATCTGTTTGACTATGTGTAATGTGTTGTTTCGCTCATTCATCATGGTAGTGCCCTCTCCTAGCGTGCGACCTTCCTCTTCGGGCGACGATGATGAATGGAGGGCGGTCAGATCCCGCAAAGACAGACGCGCTAGAATCTCCATCGGTCCATAGCGGGCTGTGTAGGGGAACGTAGCAATAATTCAAAATTTTCTACACATCACCAAGATCAATCTATGGAGATTCTAGCAACAAGAGAGGGAGTGGATGAGCATCTTCACACCTTTGAAGATCGCTAAGCGGAAGCGTCACTAGAACGCGGATGAGGGAGTCATACTCACGGTGATTCAAATCGCGGAAGATCCGATCTAACGTCGAACGGACGGCGCCTCCGCATTCAACACACGTACAACCCGGGGACGTCTCCTCCTTCTTGATCCAGCAAGGGAAGAGGAGAAGTTGAGGTAGAGCTCCGGCAGCATGACGGCGTGGTGGAGGAGCTTGCAGTTCTCTGGCAGGGCTTCGCCAAGCACTACTACGGAGGAGGTGGAGTTAGAGAGGGGGAGGGCTGCACCAGGGGAAGGATATGGCAGCCCTCCCACCCCCCACTATTTATAGGGGAAGGGGAGAGGGCCCCCCCTTAGATCTCATCTAA
>NC_057801.1:687230838-687253108 GCF_018294505.1 Triticum aestivum | reverse complement strand
TGGTGGGAGGCACCCCCACCCCCTAGGGTTTTCAACCCTAGGCGCCTTGGGCCCTTGGGGGGCGCACCTGCCCACTAGGGGGATGGTTCCCACCCTTGTCCAGCCCATTTAGTCCCCCGTGGAAGGTGGACCCACCTAGTGGACCCCCGGACACCTTTCGGTGGTCCCGGTACAATACCGGTAACCCCCAAAATTATTCCGGTGACGGAAACTGGACTTCCCATATATAAATCTTTACCTCCGGACCAGTCCGGAACTCCTCGTGACGTCCGGGATCTCATCCGGGACTTCGAACAACAGTCGGTAACCGCATACTAATTCCCATAACAACTCTAGTGTCACCGAACCTTAAGTGTGTAGACCCTACAGGTTCGGGAATCATGCAGACATGACCAAGACAACTCTCGGGCCAATAACCAACATCGGGATCTGGATATCCATGTTGGCTCCCACATGTTCCACGATGATCTCATCGGATGAATCACAATGTCGGGGATTCAATCAATCCCGTATACAATTCCCTTTGTCAACTGGTACGTTACTTGCCCGAGATTCGATCGTCAGTATCCCAATACCTCCACTACAAAAAAAAGACACATCCATGACATTTTGGGTCGAACGATTTTTTTTCCTGTCATACATATGAAACTTCTATGACGATAATTGTGAAAAAACCCGGTATCATAGAAGTTTCATAGACGACCAGTATATATGTACGTACGTACAAGTTCGCGACCAGTATATATGTACGTACAAGTTTGCGACCAGAATGACAATGGTACGTACTCTTCGACCAGGTGGGTCCCGACTGTCAGGCAGTTCCTTGCGTGCAAAAATGTAGCTGGTGGGTCCCAGCAGTCAGAGGAGCGAATCGTTTTTTTTGCCCGGACGCACTTCCTTTGCGTGCGAAGATGTAGCTGATGGGTCCCAGCAGTTAGGGGGGCGAGTCGTTTTTTTACCCGGACGCACTTCCTTGCGTGCGAAGATGTAGCTGGTGGGTCCCAGCAGTCATGGGGGCGAATCTTTTTTTGCCTGGACGCACTTCCTTGCGTGCGAAGGTGTAGCTGGTGGGTCCCAGCAGTCAGGGGGAAACATTTTTTTCGCAAAATATGGTGGCCCATCTGGTGGGTCCCCGCTGTCAGGTGGAGGAATAATTATTTTGCGCGTAATAAGGAGGCACTTCCTTGCTGCGGCCGTGGACCCAGCTGTCAGCCTCTCCACGTACAGTCCACGTCCGATGGAAGCCGTTCCTTGACCACGTTGACCACGCCGCGCTGAGAGCACCAGGGCGGTGGACGAAGGCGAGGCCTAGGAAGGGGACGACGCGGAGCCGGGGAAGACGCGGCAGTGGATGCCCACGCGTAGAGGAGTACGAGGGTTCATTGGTTCGCTACGGTGTGAGGCTGCCATCGCCGCAGAATAACAGGGGGTGTGGGTGAGTAGAGGGATGGCCTGGCCAGCGGTGGGAGTAGTAGGGGGTGGTGAGGCCTCCGCCGCATCGCAGCCGGCCACGGGAGGCAGCAGCACGAGGCACGACCGACGCTGGTTTGGGCGGCTGGAGCAAGAAGACCAGAGGTTGAAGAAGCACTACGGCCGTTGGATGGACATCGTACGGTCACTGGAGCTAGAATCGTGCATATTGACTAAGTTGACAAAGCCCTCCACCCCCGTCAACTTAGTAGGCCCACAAGTCAGCCTGCCACTATACTGGGTCCCAGCTAACATGGGGAGTATTCATTTTTTTGTGCGTAATAAGGAGGCACTTCCTTGCGTGCGAACATATATAGCTGGTGGGTCCGAGCTGTCAGCTGCGGTAACGTTTTTTTCACGAAATACTGAGGCCCTTTCCGTGGGTCCCTGATGTCAGGTGGACGAATAACTATTTTGCGCGTAATAAGGAGGCATTTCCTTGCGTGCGACCGTGAACCCAGCTGTCAGCCTCTCCACATCCAGTCCACTTCAGATGCATGTCGGTCGTTGACCACGTTGACCAGGCCGCGCCGAGAGCACCAGGGCGGTGGACGACGACGAGGCCTAGAAAGGGAACGACACGGAGGTAGGGAAGACTCGGCAGTTGTTTCCCACGCGGAGGGGAGTACGACTGAATGAGGGTTTACTGGTTCGTCTGGCGTCGCCGGAGAATAATAGCAGGTGTGGGTGAGTAGAGGGATGGCTAGGCCAGCGATGGGAGTATGGTGGGGCGGTGAGGCCTACGTGGCAGCACGGCCGGCCGCGGGGAGGAGGGAGCAGGCAGTCCCGCCGGCGCTTGTTTGAGTGGCTGGAGCAGGAAGAGCAGAGATTGAAGAAGCACAACGGCCGTTGGATGGACATCCAACCGTCACTGCTTGTGCGTCAACCTTTTTTTTAGGAAAGCCTCAAATCTGTGGAAAACAACATACAACCCATCTTCCATTATTTCTAATAATTTACAGTCCATTTGCTAATTCTTAAGGTTTTTTTAGAGCCCATATTCTTTTTGTTAGCATTACAGCCCATATTGTGGCCACGGTTAAAAAATTATACAAAATTTTGCATATTTCGGTGCGGTCCAAACTGTTTTTAATCCTAAAATTTCGACTCACATTCAAATTGATTTTAAAAATAAATGTATATCAATATAAAATCCAACAAATTCTCCACGCGGAAAAATGAATGTAATTTAAAATCTTGAAATGAAAAAAAATATATTTGAAACTAATTGCCGGTTTGATGTGTTTTAAAAATGTACAACCCATTTCTCATTACTGATGGGCCATTTTCTTGGCCAGCCGAATGAAAAGCTCTCCTCGTCTTGAAAGATTTGCAGCCCAACAGGCCTGACAAAGCGACTTAATTGGCAAATCACAAAAAAACTGGGTTGTGGCCGTGGACCCAGCTGTCAGCCTCTCCACGTACAGTACTCTTCCGATGGAAGTCGTTCCTTGACCACGTTGACCACGCCGCGCAGAGAGCACCACGGCGGTGGACGACGACGAGGCCTAGGAAGGGGACAACGCGGAGCCGGGGAAGACGCGGCAGCGGAAGCCCGCGCGGAGAGGAGTACGAGGGTTCACTGGTTCGGCTGCGGTGTGAGGCTGCCATCATCACAGGGCCTGGCCAGCGGTGGGAATAGTAGGGGGCGGTGAGGCCTCCGCAGCAGCACAACTGGCCACGGGAGGCAGGAGCATGCGGCACGACCGGCACTGCTTTGGGCGGCTGGAGCAAGAAGACCAGATGTTGAAGAAGCACTACAGCCGTTGGATGGACATCATACGGTCACTTGAGCTAGAATCGTTCATATTGACTAAGTTGAAAAAGCCCTTCGTCCCTGTTAACTTAGTAGGCCCATAGGACAGCCTCCCACCAAGGTGGGTCCCAGCTAGCCGGGGGAGTATTCATTTTTTTGTGCGTAATAAGGAGGCACTTCCGGTGGGTCCGAGCTGACAGCGGGGGGAACGTTTTTTTCGTGAAATACGGTGGCCCATCCGGTGGGTCCCAGCAGTCAGGGGGAAATGATTTATTTCGCAAAATACTAGTGGCCCGTCCGGTGGGTCCCCGCTGTCATGTGGAGGAATAATTATTTTCCGCGTAATAAGGAGGCACTTCCTTGCGGCTGTCGTGGACCCAGCTGTCAGCCTCTCCACGTACAATACTCGTCCGATGGAAGTCGGTCGTTGACCACATTGACCACGCCGCGCCGAGAGCACCACGGCAGTGGACGACGGCGAGGCCTAGGAAGGGGACGACGCGGAGCCGGGCCACGAGAGGCAGGAGCAGGCGGTAGCATAGCCGGCCACGGGAGGCAGGAGCAGGCGGCACGACCGGCGCTGCTTTGGGCGGCTGGAGCAAGAAGACCAGAGGTTGAAGAAGCCGTATGGCCATTGGATGGACATCATACGGTCACTGGAGTATTGACTAAGTTGACAAAGCCCTCCGTCCCCATCAACTTAGTAGGCCCACAAGTTAGCCCAACAATATGGTGGGTCCCAGCTAGCAGGGGGTAATCATTTTTTGGGCGTAATAAGGAGGCACTTCCTTGCGTGCGAAGATATAGCTGGTGGGTCCGACCTGTCAGCGGGGGAACATTTTTTTCACGAAATACAGAGGCCCTTCCTGTGGGTCCTAGCTGTCAGGTGGAGGAATCATTATTTTGCGCGTAATGAGGCATTTCCTTGCGTGCGGCCGTGGACCCAACTGTCAGCCTCTCCACGTACAGTCCACTTCCGATGGATGTCGTTCATTGACCATGTTGACCAGGTCGCGCCGAGAGCACCAGGGCGGTGGACGACGGCAAGGCCTAGGAAGGGAACGACATGGAGCCATGGAATACTCGACAGTTGTTTCCCACGCGGAGGAGTACGAGGGTTTACTGGTTCGTCTGTCGTCGCCGGAGAATAACAACATGTGTGGGTGAGTAGAGGGATGGCTAGGCCAGCAATGGGAGTACAGTGGGGCCATGAGGCCTGCGCGACAGCATAGCCGATCATGGGAGGAGGGAGCAGGCAGTTCCGTCGGCGCTTGTTTGAGCGGCTGGAACATGAAGAGCAGAGATTGAAGAAGCACGACAGCCGTTGGATGGATATCCAACAGTCACTGCTCTCATGTGTTGACTAAGTTGACAGGGTGTTGTGTGTGCGTCAACCTTTTTTTTATGAAAGCATACACGTCAACCTGTAGTAGGCGCACAAGTCAGCCTCAAATCTGTGGAAAACAGCATACAACCCATCTGCCATTATTTCTAATAATGTATAGCCCATTTGCTAATTCTTAAGATTTTTTTTGGAGCCCATCTTCTTTTTGTTAGCATTACACCCCATAATGTGGCCACGGTTAGAAAGTATACGAAATTTTGCATATTTCGATGCGGTCAACTGTTTTTAATCCAGAAATATTGATTCACATTCAAACTATTTTGAAAAATAATTTATATAAATATAAAATCAAAATAATTGTCCACGCATAAAAATCAATGGAATTTAAGATCTTGTAATGAAAAAAATGAAACTAAT
Source organism: Triticum aestivum (assembly GCF_018294505.1). Classification (NCBI taxonomy): domain Eukaryota; kingdom Viridiplantae; phylum Streptophyta; class Magnoliopsida; order Poales; family Poaceae; genus Triticum; species Triticum aestivum. Next base: position 687,248,120 of record NC_057801.1, on the reverse strand, counting down.
TCCCGGTTTGATGTATTTTAAAAATGTACAGGCCATTTCTGGGCAAACTGAATGAAACTCTCCTTGTCTTGAAACATTTGCAGCCCAGCAGGGCCGATAAAGCAAGTAGGCCTTGTTTGGGTATTTCTTTAAAAAAATAGAACCGGGCTAGCCATTTTCAGCAAGGAAAAAATACAACTGGGCTCATGATGTGGTAAACATAAATAAAACCCTGGCTAGACGGGCCACAGCCCCCGCACAGCCCCGTTGTTACCCTGACCCGTCGCTAAAACTAGTATAAATAACAACTACTTGTTCCTCATTGTCTAAAAAAACTGCTTGTTCCTCAAAAAAACTACGCGACTTGCTGGGTCCCTGGTTTCAGCCGCTCGTAGTGTAATTCTCTCGTTTATTGACTACGTTGACGATGGCGTGAGCCCCAGATGTCCAACCATTAGGAGGAACCATATTTTGGGCTTGTACTATAGAGGCACTTGCGTGCGTACTGCCATGATGCTGGTGGGTCCCTAATGTCATCCTCTCCATGTACAGTCATCTCCTTGTTCCTCTCGGTTGTTGATGACGTTGACAACGCAAGAGGGCGGCGCACCGCGCACGGTGAGCGAACCAAGGCCGCAAGGCGGAGGACGACGGCGATGCCTCGGATGGAACGAACAGGAGCCGTTGAAGATGCGCTGGTCCAGTCGCAGGCAGAGGGGAGTACGAGGGTTGACTGGTGGGGGTGGTGGGGGCTAGTCACTTGGCTTCTGTAATGCACAGTGAGCTCAAGCAGCCGGCGTGAGTGATGTTATTTCCCTTGGTTGTGATTTGTTACAATATTTCACTCTAAATTAAACGAATGGCAAGCCATTTGTCTTGTTTCAAAGAAAATATGACAGTCACAGCCGAGTTGAAAAGGGCAGGAACATCTAACTCTAGGTTACAAACTATACAAAAGCACGTGGGTTGATTGTTCATCAGGTTTACAAAAAAACCCAGATTGCAAAGGGCAACAACATCTAACTCCAGCACTGTTTTCGGCAGTCACAGTCAAATGGATCGGTCAGGTCCATAGAATGAACATCCTGGATCATAAAATTTACTAGATTATGACCATAATATGTTGTAAATAGAAGCCCGGCACGTTCAGAAGCTCTTTTGCCCACCCGAAACTCCTTTTTTTCCTCTTCGACATACCCATCCGTCAAAACCATGCTGCTGATAAACTTAAGCCTGATGGACAATAGTAACCTCGCATTCAGCAGGAAGAATGTGACAAATCTTGTGTTTGCACGGTTGGCTACATATCGTTCTAGCGTTATTGTCTTCAATCGAATCTCATGAGAAGTGAGAAAATCCCGATGCTTACGAATCCACCGATTGGTTATAACTTTCTTACCCCGTCCTGTTGCCTAAATAGACATGAAAATTGAAAACAGTTAAGGTCTAAAATAAGAGTGTCGAAAGAGCAATAGTTGAACGGTTAATTCTAGTACACTATATGCGGGCTTCCAATGTGCGTGAAATTATCACATTTATATACAACTTCTCCAGACATGGAAAGCATTGCAGCAAGCCAATAATCTTGTTCAGATCAAAACTATTCATTTAGATATATAAGATCTTGACAGAATCCAGCACCATTGATAGGCCATCCATGGAGAAACTCTTCATTGAGCATAGAACATAATATTAGTACAAAATGTGTACTCCAAGATGATATATAAATTATGCGCAGAAATTTAAAATGCAGCATATGGTTACAAGTGTAGATGATAATATAAAGTACCTGAAGAACTGTGGAGCCAAACACCATATTGAAATGAGCACAGAGATCATATATTACACCCAAGGTCTCCAGTTTAGGCGCAGAGAGGACGGTTATTTGCAACGGTGAATAACTAGAATCAAGGATCAACCTTTGAAGTGAAGGGGCATCTTGGATGATGAGCTGCCTTCCGTCAAAAGAAATTCCAATTCTTATAAGGTTAGGCGACTTTATTTGGAGACAACCGATTCTAACTGTGAAAACAAGCACCAAGCACTCCAGCGCAGGGCAACTGGAGTGGATGATTCTGTGCAATGAGGCCTCCGATATATGAACCCGCACAAGTGAAAGTTTCTTGAGAAATGGGAGTCGAAGGTTTAGTACCAGATTGTCTGGAAGGTAGCACAGCGCAAAGGTGGCGGTGTGGAGAGAGGAGGAAAACCGCGAGATGGACATCGGTGCTGAGGGCACGAGTTCATGGCATTCTGTATGTGGTATGTGATTTCCAGGGGAATAGTAGAACTCAAGCAGCTATAGTTCTGTGAATTCAGGGGATTTCAGCCAGGCGTCCAACATGCAGGGCATGGTATGCTTGCTCAGGTAGCATGACGGGATGCAGAGGCTTTGAACGGAGCCCTGGTGGGAGGAGATGATGGCTTTGGGGATTTCAAAATCATTGAAGAGAGATAGCTGACGACAGTCGAGATTAAGGGGCATGGCGCGCCATAGAGGGCGCCACCGAATTGAGAGGACTTGGGTCCGACAGCAATCCTTGGTGGGGAGAAGCGAGATGATCTCCCCAAGGATGGTGTCCGGGAGATCGCTGATGCGGTCCACCCGAGATTCTACGGGTTCCTGGGATCCGGTGGGGGCGGGGTCGCCGCTTCTCCCCGCGCTGCCGGGTGCGGGATCTACAACAAGCGTCGCCGCTGGCGGGAGCCTCATCTTCTTGGTGCTGGGGTCAGCCGACTCCATTTTCCTCGAGGGCTTCGCGTCGCGCTCACGGATTTGAGCAGAGTAACGAATGACAAGCCTAGTCGTAGTGCGAGCGAAGAAGAAGGGGAGCTGGGGGTTTTCTGTAGGAGTGAGGAAGAAGGGGAGATGGGGTTTTCTGTAGGAGTGAGGTGAGGAATTTGGGGTACGAGTGGAGCGAGCTGACGTGAGGTGGGTGGGAGCGAGGAGGAAGAAGGGCACCCAGTTTTTTTTTGTGGGGGAGGGGGGGTGTGCTGGGTGTGGGTAGCGCCTTTTGAATTGATTTTACTATTTACTAGTGTGGATTGTCTGTTTTGTCTTGGGCCCAGAGAAACAATTACCACTAGTACAGTGGAGACACTCTACAGCTACCCAGAAAAATAATTACTACTAGTACAATGGAGATGCTCTACCGCTTCTGGCTCCTCCTAGGTCATTGAAATGTCTCCCTCTACTGAATGCCGTTATACTTTTGTTCACCGACATGCGGGCCATACAGCGTGCGGGCCCAAATGCCATCCACCAAATTAGCAGGCAGTATGCAGGCGGAGAGTCACCCTGGTCGTAGCGTGGCAGTAACGAGCCATCGTATCACAAAACCCCACCTCCCCGCAGTCTAAGTTTGACGGACGAAGCAACCATCATTTCACTCCTCGCTGAATCCCCTTCTCGCTCGCCATCTTCAAGAAAGTCAACACTCGCATCCGCCACTGTTCTTCTCTCCCAACGAAGGTAAGGTAAGCGGATCCGTGATGTTGGTATATTTTCGTTCAGAGAAAAAAAAACTTTTGCAAAGCAGTAACTGATCCTCACTCTCTTTTTTGTTTCATTGTCATTCCGATTGTGTTTTCCTTTCAGTGGTCTCCTAGTATTCGTCAGTTTCATGATGGACCAAGGAGAACCAGGCAAAGATCTGCCGATATTGGAGCAGACGAGGGGAGAGCTCCAAGGAGATGGAGGCAACCACCAAGCCGACCCCAGGTACGTCGCGACCACTATTGAGATGGTCAACGCCCCGTTTGAGGTTACAGCCCCCGTGGCACTGCAGGAGCAGTTTTCCCCCTTTGAGGATGCGTCCCCCCCTGCTGAGCTGCCCAAGGTGATTTCCTTCTTTGCCGATCTCGATTGTGGTTTTTCATCTAAGTATGTGGTGATTTTTTTTAGAAAAGGAAGTATGTGGTGATTTTTTTTAGAAAAGGAAGTATGTGGTGATTAATAATGCAAAATTTTATTAGCTTCGATGCCATGCTATACATAGTGGTTTAAATAACTTGTGGTTCTTATACTGAAAAGTAATTCAGAATTTGTTTCTGTTTCAATTAGAGCCCTGATGCAGACAAGGATTGTGTGGTTGTGCATGTCACTCGCTATGAGGCGGACGACCTGAATATACGCACTGGGAAAACAGAGTTCTTAGGCTATTGGATCCTGGAAGCCATTTGCGGTTATACCAATGAAGAGTTGTATTCCAGCCTCACTGTTGTCAGGCGTGTTGTCCAGGGTGTACTGAAGCACAAGAAGTTCAAAGCTACTCCTTCGTTTGTGAGGCATACTGTTCTTGTCAAGCTTACGCAGGAAGATGACGTGGCATGCCTCCACAAACAAGTTTATTAGTGGCAAGGCCACAAGGTTGTCTTCATGAAGGTTCACAGGATTGAGCTCCTGCGGGACGTCCTCGATGATGTTCATGGCAAGGTCCGTCTTGTGTCCAGCCCAAATTAGATCGAGGCATGAAATAGTTGCCCCAGCTAGTGTTTAATAGTAGTTTGGATTGTGTCTAATTATCCGAACCTTTGCCTGTTATCGACCCCTCTGGGGCTAGTGCTCTGTTTGAATCTGTCTATGGGAACTGCTGCTACTTTTGTGTGCCCGTGAATCATGTGAGAACCATCATAATTGTTGCCGAAACAGATGCGTCCTCACTAGTTTTTTCATGAATATGGCATGGTAAGACATAAGTTGTCACGGTTTATCATACGAGCAGTGTGTGTTTTGATGAAATAGAGAACTCGTTCGAGAACCGTGCGCCGACGTATACATAAGTACTTGTAAACACTGTTGGTGCTACCCCACTTGTAAGCAGTTGTGCAAAACACAACACATTGGCTTAGCTCGCTTCAACACTAGGCTATCGACCAACTAACAATCAACAATCTGCTGTCTGACATATAAGCAACTACTATGTATCTTGTTACAGTGGTTCATGCAGTTAATTGAGGCCATAATGTAATAAATTCCAAACGTTCACACGCTAGTCCAGCGCTCATGTGGAACACTCACAATTAAACTCGTCTTCATAAAAATCTTGAAAAGCATAAGTTAAGCAATTTTATACATCTCAATGATTCATAGAACATAACAAACATATACTAGTTCACAGCAAAAGACAAAGTTGTGAGAAGGTTTACAAATCAGGAAAAAACAAGCAAGGCTTCTCTGAGCAAAGGGCCTCCCGGCAGGCTTAAATTTCCTGGAGTTCACTCTGGTTTTTTCTTGTTGCCACCATCCAGGGTTAGGTTCTCTCATTCCAGAATAACCAATTATAATTGTGGTCTCAGCTGGAATGCTGAACTGAACCATGTAGTGTACTGACCAGCTGAAATGCTTGTGCATTCCACTAAATTTAAGCACCACTATTTGCAGAAATAAGCAGACCACAATGCCTCTTGTCCGCGCACCTGTCCAAAAAACTGCCGTGCAACCATGCCAGCTAGTCCTCGGTCCATGGATGAACTGGTAGAAAGTGCATTCCGGACTAGGATGCAGTTTTTTTCACTCGTCCCTGCACTGCAATCAGGAAGTAAAACGTATGAATCAGCTTCTTTTAGATTGCGTTGGTCATTCTACCTTAGTTACTACCAATGTAGGGATACCTTGAAGACGGGAGGTTAGACGACGACAACGAGGGATAGCCATCTCATTTTGCGGAGTTGTACTAAAACTGAGGTGTGTGCTTTTGATTGCACGGATAGAAATGATACGGAGACAGACATCCTGAAACGATATGGAGACAGACATCCCTGTTTGCGCAAATACAAAATACGGTTATTTAAACAGTGACACATATTACTACTTTCCCCCGTTTCCTCTTAGAACCAAGTCCTAGATTCATGCTACAACTTTCCCACTTTCTTCCCTGTTTGAACCAACATTTTGAGTTCACTGTATGAACTAGCTTTACTTCTAATAATAGTAGAAGTCTAGGTGGCTTTGTAACAGCGGACGGAAGTAGAAAAGGATCCACACGAAGGGGGAAGAGCTGGGGCAGTAGAGCAAGGCAGATTTCGAAGGAATATATACCTGAGGGTCGTCGGCATGTGGCAAAGACAGCGTCAGGAGGCCGCATCTTGGCCACAATACCGCAGGGAGGAAGAAGGGGTCGGAGGCCCTCCCGAGCTGGCGCTCTCTCAGAGAGAACGACACGGCCGCCGATTGGGACGCGCGGGCAGCCATTGGTCTCCTCCCTCGCCGCCGACGACAGTGTGAACGATGCATCTACACCCCCTGCCCCGGTCGAGGTTGTCTGGCCGGATTTGTGACCAGCCGTGAGCTGAGAGAGAGTGTGTGGCCACCTATGTCTTGCTTAGATCTGGAGAGCATGAGAGAGTGAATGAGAGGAACCCTAGTAAAGCAAGCGCTAAGGCTCCTACTTTTATATATAGTGGAGTGATTTTGTTGTACCGGCTTCAAAAAAATGCGCTCCTACGTGTACCCGCGAGTGTGTGTGAGAGAACTAGTGCGTGCGTGCACCGCTTCTCTTCATGAGAGTACAATAATATACTATGCCCAAAGAACGTTCGCTGCAAGAGTAATAGTATAAGTGTGTGACGTATGAGCTAAAATAAAATGTGTGCGCTGTCTTTTGTTTTTTAGAAGTTCTGAGGGTAGGGTGTGAAGAGCACATATGTGCGTGACGTGTACCTGCAGATAGAGGATGGGTGCGATGTGCGAGTCTGCGAGAGGACTCGGGAGAGTCGTGACTCGTGAGGGTGCGTGTGCGTGAGAGAGAGGGGGGCATGTATCAATGCAATGCATGTGTCCGTAAATCATTATCCGACAAACGTTTGCCACAAGCCTTTTCTTGACGAACGCCGTAAGAACCGTTAGATCGGCATCCGACAGTGTCAGTTTTGCCATGTCATTTAACAGAACAACCACTCCTCCTACACACAAATCTTCCACGTGAGTGTTAGCAACTACCGTATGCTCCCTCCATTCCGATATGCAGTGCATATAGCTTTATTGAAAATTAGAACCTCGCAAAATTTTACCGAGTTTTTGTGTACCAAATTGCACATGTAGAATACCCTGTATATATCATTTCATTCATCTTTGATAGGTAACTATAAAGATGGGCGAGGAGTCTACAAAGAAAGACCATCGTATCACCCGCAGCAATTTCAACCATCCTTTAGTGTCGAGGAATATCATAGGAACTCTATATGATATGATTTTTATAGGATTTTTTTCCTTTAGAGCCAATTGGTTCATAGGAATAGATTCATATACTCTACATTTCAAAGGAAATAAACATGATATCATTTCTATAGCTTTAGAGCCACTTGGTTCATATGAATGGATTCCTATACTCCCTTAATTTCAAGGAAAATAAACATTAGCGTATATTCAATAGAAAAGTTCCTATGATATGAACCAAATTACATCTCTTTACCAATCCCTCCTCATTGGAATTGAGATACATGTCATCTCTAGATTCAATAGAAAAGTTCCTATGATGTGAACCAAATGACATCTCTTTTCCAATCCCTACTCATAGGAATTGAGATGCTCCATGTCATCTCTTTCCCTACAACTTCCACGTATGCATCTTCTATTCCTAAATAGATAGTACAACCCACTAGTAGCTTTTTTCCAAAACATGCAACTATGGCACAAGAACTATATAGTGTGCCAATAACTTTGAAAGATGGTCGCTGGATGAAGCTAACCCGACTGTGCAGAGATGGGCAAATCCGAGCACTACTGGCCGTTGGATATCATCAACATTCCACCAGATCTGCCACATGTACAATTTAGAAGAGTCCATGGTTGAACTTAAGCATAATGCACAAACCTCAAAACACAAGCACTTCTCCTTTGTTCTAGAATCTTCTGTATCATAATTGATTATTTTTTTCTAAATGAATTGCCACTATTTGTTTTTTACTTTATGATTTACAATGGACAACCCCATGAATCTTAACATTTTTATAAAACTAATTGATTTTGAATGAGATGAACTATAAGAACTAAACGAACATCTACATCATGCATATATGACTCAAAGCTTTACATGCTATAGTGTGTATTTATTCATAATTTGGTTTCGCAATCTCATGCGTTCAATACATGTGTACCTTACTAGTTTTGAGTAGAGTAGCAAATTTCACGCGGCCCCGGGTATATCAAAATGCAGGGCCCATGCATCATTGCCTTTCGGTCGAACCTACATCCACAATTTTTTGTACGTGCTATATCTCCACTGGTCCCCGAACCCAAAATGCTGCCTCGTTCCCGTAAAACCAAGCGGCCCACACATATTTAAGGCGTCGACTCGAACCCGTTTACTACGACGTGGCCCTGCACACCGTAGTACTCCTACAAACCCTACCACCGCACTCATCATCGGTTTTCTTTAAGAGGACGAGGGAGAAGCCGATTTGTAGTGGAGGCACTTTAAATAAAAGGATCTGTAGTGGAGACCCCTACCCTAGGGTGCCCTAGGTAGCTGCCGCATGCATCATTGTTTTCTCTTTTCTTTATGCTCTTGCGTGCTAGAGTGAAATGATGGTTGCTTCGTCCGTCCATCTTAATGCAGGAAAGGTGGGGCTTTGTGATTTGACCCCTCATCGCTCATTTTCTACTACTGCGGTGCTACAACCGGGGTGCCTCCAATTTCAACCGCTGCTCCGAACTGTAATTTGGTGCATCGCACGTGGAATGTAGAAGTGCATGCTCTAGCCAATGCAACCAAAAGACCGATCTGATGGAAGAGACTAGGCAGCACATTATACGTCAACACTCCCCCTCACGTGTGGCTCCCTCAGGCCTAAACATGGAATGAAAGTGGGATGCAATTTTAATTGCGCCAGCCAGATCTTGAACTCAAGACCTCTTGGCTCCGATACCATGTAGAAGTGCATGCTCTAGCCAATGCAACCAAAAGACCAATCTGATGGAAGAGATTAGGCAGCACATTATACGTCAACATGGAACAAGACGGTGGATGAGCCACATGTCTGCCAAAGGGGTCCTGTTAAGTGTGTTGCTATTTTGTGTGCGGACTGACCGTGCTTGAGTTGCTACGCCAACACGACAGGAGCAGCCTACCACTTGGTTTTGCTCCTTGGTGAATCCCGACTATATTGATCTAAAAAGATACGTGCTGAACTACCCTCTCCGTCTCGGTTTTTTATTTGTAGGCGTCTTGGTTTATAGGGCCTGCACGTAGTTCTAGGTCATCCATTTGACTAATTAAATATGAGTTACTATGTCACAAAAAGTATATCATTGGATTCTTATTGGTTGATATGTGAAGAAACAAGAAACGAGGTAGAAGTTAATGCACCGCGCCTTAGTATTGTGGGATTATTTGGTTTTCGTAAGATGACGTGCGTTTGGTTGCAAGGGTGGTCATGAATGGGTTGGGATCGTTCAGAAAATAGACATGTTTGGTTATAAAGCACATGAATGGTTCGAGTAAAAAAAAAGAGAATATGCCTTGAAGATGCTGAACCATTCCACCCAACCAAATTGGTCGAAACAAATGGCCACCCTTTGCATGCATGACTATGTGAGCATGACTGGTGGTCCCGTCTCAAATAGTTAGCTCATCTCTTATATTCAGCCAAACACGCATTCTATAAAGATAAGGTATGCCTAGGCGTAATCTCAAAAAAAAAATTCAGCCAAACACATGAATTGAATGGTTCAATCCTAAAAAAATTGAATGGTCCCAATCCATTCATACGATACCTTCAACCAAAAGCATCCGACGGAGGGAGTAGTTGTATTTAAAAGTCGAGTGCGAGGCTTTTCCTGCACGGTAGGCGGGGCAGTTCCGCCTAGTCGGTTCGACAGAGACGCGAGAAGACGAGGGAGTAGGCTGCTGTAAACGTAGGGCTGTGTGATTTGACAGCGAGTTACTGCTGGACAGGTGGGGCCCCGTGATTTGACTTGCCATTATCATTTTAACTGCGGCGCTACGACTGGCGTGAGTCTCCCGATTCCTGACCACCTTCATACAGGTGCCTCGCCCAATGCTCCACCATGTAGTAGTAGAGGCTGGCTCTTGCATGAGAGCCCACTTCTCCACTTTTTCCTTGCCTCTCTTTCCTCCACATATGCAAATATGCCATGTAAAGCGGCAAAGCGCACTATTGTACTTACTTGCTCCTACAGGTGCTTAAGCTTGCCACATAGGCATAAAGTCTGATGTGGCAAGTTAATCAAGAAGAGAGAGACTGGTTTGGTGACCCAAGGAAGAAACGGTGCTAAGTGCGTGTACCTAGGTGAAAAGACAATTTTGAGTCTGTAGCTAATTAAATGAAGCAAACTTAGCAACACCATTTCATTGGAAGAGGTCACTCCTTGGCAAATGCAATAAATACTAGTACTCCCTGTGTCCCATTATACAAGAACGTTTTTGACACTACACTAGCTAGTGTCAAAAACGATCTTATATTATGGGACGGAGGGAGTACGAAGAAAGAGATAGAGAGGAGTAAAAAAATACACTTATAGCCAACCTTGTTATAGTATGAGTGACTAAGTGATGACTATGTATGACATGCCAACATCAGATAGCCTAACGCACCGTGTTAAATCTCCAAGGGCGCGACCACGCGAGCGACGCGACGGTCATGGTAGGCGCGACCATGATACAGGCTGCTGGCAACCCTTGGATCTGAGATCAAACGGTCGCATGATAAGTTGTTGAAATTTTAAGAATAACCCTCCAGGATAGGATATTCACCCATAGGTATAGAATCACGCCATGCAACCGTTCGATCTCAGATCCAAGGGCTCTCGGAAGCCCGTATCATGGGAGAATGGAAAGCCACTACCCTGCCGTTTGCACGCTGGCAGTTCGCTCCTACTCTTTCCCGCACGTCCTTTAATACTACGACGATTCACTCCTAGTCGTCCCGTTAATTCACATTACGGCAGTTCCACTAATCCTAACCCTCCTCCCAAATCCATGGCGTCCCAAATCTCCCCGATCGGCAGTGAGTACAAGGTTAGAACCATCACCAGTGATGAGTTCGACGTCATCTACACCCGTACTTTCGCGACGGTGAAAGGATGCCTTTCTCGCTTCAGACGCATGTTCGAAAACTCACATGATGAGTGGGTCGCTGGGCTAGATGTTGAGTACACCACAGTCGTGGGACGAGAGAAGGATCTAAAGGACGAAGAGAGGAAGAAGCCCGCCATGATCTAGGTTTGCGTACATAACGTTTGCTTGGTCTACCACATATGCCATGCCGACGTTGAGTGCCAGGATTTTAAGAACTTCCTCGAGGACAAAACAGTCAAATTCATTACTGTAGACTTTAAGAACGACAAAGAAGTCCTGTGTCGGATAGGCCTCGTTGTAGGCAACCCCTTCGACCTCCAGAAGAATCGGCTGGTGCCCTCTCGTCAGCCCTCAATGCTGACCCTGGCAGGAGCCATGGTTCATCCTTCGTACCGCAAACTGGAGAAACCTCATTACACGTTTCATCGTCATGCATGGCAGCAGAATGTGCTAGATATAGACCACATCCACTACGCTGCAATGGATGGCTACCTTTGTTTCGATATCTACAAGGGTTGGATGAAGAGCAACAGCCAAGTTGGCGGTTCAAGCAAAGAAGTATCGGCCAAGAGGAAGAGAGACAAGGACGAAGTCGAGGACGTGGATGAGGACTCCGAGTAAGGTGCCAGTGTCGTTGCTCATGGCGGTTCTAAACTTCTAATGCAGTGTCTACTGGATTAGTTGCATAGTTTAATTTCAGGTGTGCTTAGTTTAATTTGAGGGGTGTGTTGTGCTGAGCCCCCAGCAGAACTATGTTATGTTTCTTCTCATTACTTTAACTCTTCAGTATGTACACACTAGTACTAGTATTTCTTTAATAGAATTTAGCACCCCAATTAAGCACGTACTAGCTTTTTTAATAGTACTATATGCATAATTTGGCGACGAGCGCTCTCTATATGTACCACCTTTTTTTTAAATTTCAATTTTTGCTCCATGGCGCAATCCATCGATAGTGGAGTACTACTATACAAAAGTATACATTTTTTAAGAGGCTAGCATACTGTTCATCACATATATATAGCCAGTTAAATTCTCAACCTAGAACGACGTGCATGCCATGTAGTAAACCGATCCGGAGGAAGTATAGTAAAAATGAGGTGATTTTACCCAGCGATCGGTGGGGGAGCATGGCCTGTCATGCGGTCCCACGTGTCATGATGTACCAAGGCGATGCGTGTGTCCCTCTTGAGGCAGAAGCAATACTAGTACGTGGTTTGAGATGATGTCGAACCGAAGTGTGAAATAATGGTTGCTTCGTCCGTCTGGGAAGGTGTGGCATTGTGATTTGACGTCTCATTGCTCATTACTAACACTAGGCCGGTACGAGTGGGGTGCGTCCCCCTGCTGTTCCACACTGTTATTTGGTGCTTGACACGTCGATCCGGTTGCTATATGTCCCACATGTCAGTGATAGGAAGTACAGAATTCATGAAAGGGAGCATCGACCAAGGAGTATACTACAGAATTCATGAAAGGGAGTGACTTAGTTTTGGAAAACTCTATTTTTATGGAGTACGTACCCACTAGGGTTTATAGGGCTCATCTAAAAAACATTCGTTCTTCCATTTGATAAGTCTCAATTCTAGTACTATACTAGTAGTAGTACCATTACATGTTGGATTTCGAGGTGCGTTAGATCACTCGACGCAAGCAGTGTCAAGAGGAAACTAACCAATGCATGTACAAGTTCATGGAAATTTAGTGGTCATTCATGCATTCATTCTAATTAATGCCTCGGTAAACATAACTTCTTGAGAAAAACGAGCGTACTGTGCAAACTACGAAATTAATTCGATCACTCACCGTCTACCTTGGTTGGAGAGATTTTGAAATTGAGCTATAAACTGGAAAGGAGGGAGTAGTAACTTTTGTCTCGATTACTATTTGTGGCCTTGTATAGATGCAAAATGTATTTTTTTATAGTGGCCTTTTCTAAGTAAATAGAGGGAGTACTAACCAAAGTACGTAGTAGGGACGAGGAGTAAAGGGAGGGAGTAGTAAAATTTTATCCTCGTGCTGCGAGCCACCACGCGCGTGGGCGAGGGAGCGGGCGTAAAGGTGTACAGTAGTACTCTAGCTTCACCTCATCCTGCGAGCCATCGCGCCCGTGGGCGGGGGAGACGGCGTACTAAGCAAGTTTCTCCTTGTTCTGCGAGTTGACGGGACACATCAAAAGTAATCCAGTGTATAGAGCCTTGCCTCTAAGGTAGGCCCCACATGGTTTGCCTCTTTTTTTAATTTAACATAACGCGTCAAGTTGCAATTTGTTTGTTCACCCGTGGTAGACGATCCTCCCTCTACCAAGTGGACAACCAGTACACGTGCCAAATTACCACGTGGGCTGCCTTTTTCGTACAAAAATGAGCTCCACCGTGTACCCGCGCGGGTGTGGTTGGGAAAGAGACGGGAGTACGTGCGCCGTGCGTGCACCTCTTCTCTTCGTGCACGTCCCCCACCTACGTGTGTGTGAGAGAGATACAAACCTAGACATAATACGCCGTCCATCCCCATGCCTCTGCCCAGTCCGACCACCAGTCACCACCACGGCACCATGCCCACTCCTCCTCACCTTATCTCTCATATTTCTCCCTCCATTTTTATATACAAGGGGCCACTATCAAAATTACAATTTGCAGATATACAAGGCCACTAACACTAATCGATGCAATATTAATGATGTTTGCCTCATGGTACTAGCAAAGGAGGACATTAATTATCCCTTGCATGCATGCGGGAGTCTGTAAAAAAATGCATCTTGATGTTCCGTGCAATGCACGGGCATCTTGCTAGTCCATGAAAACAACACATGGCAAAATTCCACGGCGAACGAGGGATTTGAATCTGTTGGGAGGGGCTGTTTGGATCTTGCCCGGGGTAGCCAAAATATTGGCGACCCTTTTGTCCACCGGTGCCTTTGCCACCGATGAATGAGGAACAACTCGGGTGCTCATGCTGTCATGCATCCTCCAACGCGCACGTTGGAGACGAGGTCGCACGAGCTGTGTGTTTTTGTCCCACAATGCTGCCCGAGCCGCCCGCCGACCGACCGGCGACCCGCAAATTACGCCATCCAACTGTAGCCGCACACATTAGGACAACAACTCAACCAACCGGACGAAATTCACGCAAACACATAGACAAACTGATACTCATTCACACAACCACCGGAGTATTTCATATAAACAACGACAGAAATCATATAAAATACCGGATTTTCACACAAACATGACGGATTTCATTACATTCAAATGAACTACGCGGTGCTAGTTCTAGACAACACAGGTATATAATACATGGCCTAAATGGTAGCCCGCCGATCGATTTGTGTTCCTCATGTCCGGCAGCACGATCACCGGACTGCCGGGAGCCCCGGAGGTATATGCTTCAGCGCAAAGGACGGCTCGCTTCCCCACTGCCCAACTGATATCATTGGCTGGTGCCGAAGATGATGGTGGCCGGCACCGGTTCGAGTTCATCACCGGCCACTACTTCGCCATGGCCGGCACCGGCTCGAGTTCATCCTAACATTGACCTCTTCCGTGGAGCCCATGCGGGGTCGACGAAGGTCCTCGCAACAAAAGGATCCGGTAAGACACCTACTATGTACGCTGGCGTTGCCTTTGTGGTGGCCTTCATGGGACCCAAGCGGCGGCAGCCTCCCATGTTCTACTTCTCCTCGATGATGGCGGCGGACACGGAGGCGCTGGCCACCGACTCGTCACTCTCCGCTCACCCAGCTTCTGTCGCTGCTTGCATGGTGCAGCCGCCGGCATGGGAGTCTCGGCCACAGAAACGGGAGACGCGGTACGAGGCGGCGGCATGGACGGCAGCAACAACACCCGTGCGCCGCTCCTCGTCGAGCTGGCCTGGAGTGGTGAGTTGCTGAACCGCGCGCCGGCTTGGGGCAGCAACTGGCTCCGTTGAGCGAGGGGAGGGAGGTGGATCAGCGAGATGCATAGCTCGTATCCGGCAGGCTACCCAGCCGGCTTGGATGCGGAATAACTACTCTTCGTAAGCCATTGTAAGAGTGGACAAAATGGTGGAGGAGATAGGGGAGCGGCGGAGGTGTGCGATTCTTGGCCGGCGTTTGGCCTCATTTAAATAGGAGATTAAATAGATAGCGGATGGGAGGAGCTCGGCCGGTGTTACGTTTAATGCCGGCCCGGTCATGACCGGACGTGTGTCCAGAGTGGGTTTCTCGGCTTCCACACAGACGGGTTTCATGGAGGCGTTTGAATGCGGCACGGAGGCGTGTTCAGCCGGGCTTGCCGCGAGTGGCGCCCTCGACTCTGACCTAGGACACCGCCCTGTTCTTCCACCGATGTGTGGGCTCTTTGGGTGCATGGCCTGCACGTCAGTGACCCAACGTAGGCAGCGCACAACAGAGTAACCTTTGGTGGGCCAGGGCGGTCAGAAGCGGGCATTTCATAAACCGATGATTGTTCATTGAGTGTGATGTCATCTTTTTCATGTAGTTAAGCGTGTGTCTTCCGTCGTGTGTTGTGTGAATGCAGCCGTGCGAGTGTTGCGTGCGTGCAAGGGTGCGTTTCAGTGTTGCATGCATGGGTGCGTACGTGCAAGGGTGCGTTTCAGTGTTGCATGCATGGGTGCGTACGTGCGTGTGTTCATGAGTGCATGTGTACATGTCAGTGTTGCACGCCAGCATGCGTGCGTGTGTACGTTATGTGTACGTGTCAGTGTTGCATGCCTACATGTGTGCGTGTCTTGCGTGCGTGCATGTGTACGTGCGGGGTGAGGCTACACGTCAGTCGACTGACTTTTTCATCTTTGGTCATTAGATTTTCCAGCCGTTGGATACGAAATCAAGGGCCTCCCATTTATCATCAAACTTGTTGGGGATTGGGTACGACATATGCCAAAGGATGGCTTATCATGGTGGGAGCGAGTAGAACGTCGCCGGTGCCCGGAAGCGGGATGAGGCGAAGACATGCACGCCGGCGGAACTTACCCAGCTTCAGGGCTCTCCGAGGAGATAACACCCCTACTGCTGCTCTGCGGGGTCTCCGCATGGTCACCATGGCAAAGTGGTTACGGCGGTGCTCCTGGAGCTGTTTCTGGTGGTAGGAGAGGGCAAGGCTAGCTCTCTCCTTCCTGTGATCTAAGGTCTTTTCCTATCTGGGTCCGAACCCTTTGCATGGGCTTCCCGGGGGATTTATATAGGCCTACCCCCTAGGGGTACAAGTGTAATCTGGCTGGGCGCGGGTCCCAGCCGTCTGTCTCTTAGGCCGTCATCCTCTCTGCCTACTACTGGGGCCCGCCAACTGGCGGGCCCCGCGGACAGGCCTGATACTGTAGCGGTACTCTGGATGACGCTGGCTTGGTCACGTAGTCATGGCAACAGCGCCGCCGTCTGGCATGCATTCACTGTCGCCATTCCCCATCTTGTCTGGTTAATGGCGGGCGGTGCCCGTGGGAGAGGGGTCGGCCGACCCAGGGGGCCGACTCCCATGGTCCGTCTTCAGGGTGCTCGTGCCGTCTTCTGTCTACCCACTGACAGGCGGCCCCACCGTCCTTGGGTCGTACAGGCAAGCATCATGGGCATAGTGAGCCGCCCACTATGGCTGAGGTCAGGGCAGGCATGGCAACAGTGCCGCGCCTCGCCGGACATCTTCAGCGATACGGCTTACTGTAGCCATGCCGGCCCCTTGTAAGCAGGGGGAACGGCCATGCCGTGGCCGTACCCCGCCTCGTCCTTCAAGACGAGGGTGGAGTCGTGGGCCGACTCTCCATAGCCGGCCTCCCTGGAAGTCACCGGCCATGAGTCGCTTATCTTGGAGTCGCCGTCTGGGACTCGGCATATCTTGGAGTCGGCACTGGGACTCGGCATATCTTGGAGTCGCCGTCTGGGACTCAGCATATCTTGGAGTCGCCGTTGGGACTTGGCCTAGGCGGCGCTACTGATCCCAATGTCTTGAAAGGTTCTGGGGCTCGGGTCAGCCTACCCGTGGCCCATTACTCCGATAGTAGTCCCCGAAGCTGGTGAGGCTCCGTGGATACTGCATCGTGGGGCCTCAACAGTTTCATTTTTTAGGACTTCGCTTGCCGTCTTCCTTCAGGCCGACTGTCCGAAAGTCGGATTCGCAGAGGGCCGTCTGGCTTCGTAGAGAGTTCGAAAGTCGTGGCGGGAGACCAGGCGGCGTGCCTGATACACTTCCCCGCGGCCGCCCGCCGCGGTCCTATCGCGTGGTGCCACATGGCGAGGATAGTCTGCCTACCCACGCGCACGACGGGATGGGTCAT
>NC_057801.1:687158347-687230496 GCF_018294505.1 Triticum aestivum | reverse complement strand
GGCGAGCACGCGCGCCCATCTTCCCTGCTCCCCCGCCTCCTCTTGCCTCCTTTCCTTCCTCTTGCCGCCTCGAGCAAAAACACAGCACACCACAGCGATGAGCTCTTCCTCCGCCGCCGCGGCTCCCGGCGTGTGGGACGGCTCGGAGGTGGATGATGACCACATCGAGTTCCTCCGCCGGACGCGCCGCCTCCCCGGCGCAGACCTCGTGCGCGCCCGCGCCGCGCCGGAGGGGGAGATTCTACCGGCGCCAGAGGAGGGCGAGCGGGTCATCTTCCGCTCGCACCTCATGCGCGGCCTGGGGCTGCCGGCGAGCGGCTTCTTCCGTTCCTTCTTGGAGTTCCACGGGCTCCAGCCGCACCACCTCACCCCAAACACGGTTGTGCTGCTGTCCGCCTTCGCCACTCTGTGCGAAGGCTTCCTTGGCGTCCTCCCCACCATCGAGTTGTGGGGAGAATTCTTCTCGTCCAAGCTTGGCACGCACGTCGCCGGCGTGCCGGCTCAATGCCTTCATCGCGATGCGTCGGTCGACGGCCGACAATCCTTTCCCCGCCATCGCGCTGATCAAATTGGTGAAAATGTGGCAGCGGTCATACTTCTATGTGAAGAGCATCGCCCCCGACGGGGACTGGGTCAATCTGCCACCTTATGAAGCCGGCCCGCCGGCTGGGAGGCTCCCTAGCTGGTCTAATCGGGCCAAGATGCTGACTCCTGCCGGAGCCGCCGCCGTGGCGCGGCTCCGAGTTCTGACGCAGTCGGAGGGCCTCGTTGGGGCCGACTTGCTAGCCGCCTTTGTGGTGCGCCGAGTCCTCCCTCTTCAAGGCCGGCCTCATCTGATCAGTCATATGAGCGACCACTGAGACCTGAGTCGGATGTGCACCAGGGAAATGCCCCGCGCAGAGGTGGCAAACATGGTGAACCACATCGCGAACTGCGAGCTCGGGGAGGACTGGCAATTCGGCAAGGAGTCGTACTCGCGCGCCAACCCCCCTCTAGTGGTAAGTCGCATCTCTTTACCGCTTTGTCTTCTTCATAGCCAACTCCAACTTCTGATTTTCATTGGTTTCTTTGAACTAGAACCCCCTCATGCAGCCCGCGGCCGGCGTCACGAGGCCGCCCCGCGAGGTCGTCCCCGACCGAGCGGAGAGCGACGTTAACGACCCCGACTTGGGGGCGGCGGTGATGGAAGCCGATGCCGAAGGCGGGGGAGGAGGAGCGGGAGGCGGCCTCAGGCCCTCGGCCACCTTCGCCGACTGGCCTGATGACGACGCCGAAGGGGAAGTCGTCCCGCGCCACCAGCCAAGGGTCGGCCCATCGGGCGCGGGTTCCTCCGCCGGCCTGGCCGGCCAAGGCGGCTTGAAGAGGCGCCAGACTGGGCCAAGTTTGTTTGGCGGCAAGCCGAAGAAGCTCAAGGGGGCGGCCGCCGCGACCAAACGGGAGGAGGCGGCCGCGAGGGCCAACCGCTTCCGCAATGAAGTGAAGAGGCCGCCGCTAGTCTCTGCGTACGTGTTTCCTCCTTTGTCCTTATTTTTCTTCGGTGAATCTCGTCCGAGTTTCTCTTTTTCATTTCTTTTTTGCTTCAGGGCTCCCCTCATCCTTGAGAGGGTCGCCGTCCCCTCCGTCATGGGGTCGGCGGAGACGTCAGCCACCACTCAGCGGGTTGACCCTGCCGCCGACCTCCGGGAGGTGACGGAGCGAAACGCGCGGGAGAAGCGCTATGAGGAGGAGGCCGCCCGTTTGGAGAAAGCGGAGGCCGAGAAGGCGGCAGCCTCCGCCCAGAAAAAACTAGAAGAGGCCGAAGCCGCCGCAACAGCAAGGCAGCAAGCTGAGGAGGCCGCTCACTGCCAATCGGTGCTGCTCGTCATCCCGCTATCCTCGGCGCCGCCGCCCCCGGTGTTCATGGGGCAGACTAGAGAAGCCGGCACCGAGAACCCCGTCGTGGAGAAGGAAAGCGGCGAGGCCTCCATGTCGAACACGCTCGTGCCGCCACCGCCGCCTCTGCCACCGTCTGGGAGAGCACACGGCAAACAGCCGGCAGGCCCGCCGGTGCCGCCGACTGCGGACGAGTCCGAGGCGAGGCTGCTTCTCCAAGTCACCTCGCCAGTGCGTCGTCGTCTTGAGAGGGCAACCTCGGCGCCGTGTCCCCGGGAGACTGGCACCGCTAGTTCGGCAATCCCAGACGCCGAGGCGACGAGCGCCGCGCCCGTTGGGTGGTTGCGTGGAGGCGGCATAGGGCCGCTGAACCAAGCGCTCCTAGACGTCCAGGCGAAGCTGCGAGCTGAAGGCGACGCCCTTCAAAACTGCACCAAGGCGCATCTGGCAGCGCGAACGGCCGTCCGAGTATGTCTCTATCTTTTGATTCTTGTTTTTCTCTGTGGGGGCGCGCCAGCGCACCCACTGGGTGTAGTCCCCGAGTTTCGGGCCGGCTGCTGAGCAGGCGGTTCGGAACTCCCTCTGGCGAGTTCCAAATATTAACTTTGTCTGAAATGCTTTATTGCAGGAGTATCACAACCTCCGTGCTACCGCCTTCAACCGAAATGTTGAGGAGCTAGGCAGGCGGACTGCCGACTTGTCGGAGAGCCGGGGTGAGTCCTTCTTCTTTTTCGCGGGGGCGCGCTAGCGCACCCGCGGGCTGTAGTCCCTGAGATTCGGGCCGACTGCTGAGCAGTCGGGCCGCATCTTCTCAGCGACTTTCTTTGTTGATGACTCATCGTCTTTCATCTTTTTCTTCTTCAAAGGCCAACGCCACCCTTCAGCAGCAGCTGGGCAAGGCCAACACCGTCTTGCGTGCCAAGGAGGAGTGCAGCAACCTCGCCACAGAGCGCGACCTGCTGGCCGCGCAGCTGGCCGAGCAGAAGGAGCTGCTCAAGAAGGCGCAGGACGAGGCCGAGAAGAAGGAGGCCGCTCTCCTGGCCGAGTTCGAGAGCGAGCGCTCCTCCTGGACTGACAGGGAGGCGATGCTGACCTCCGGCTTCCATGAGATCGAAGACATCGTCGATGGTGAGTTTCTTTTCTTCCTTTCTTCTTCGAGCTTCTGACTATAGGTCGGGCCGATTTCTGGCTCTTTCGACTCACTTCTTTCTTGTCTTGGCAGACTTCTTCCCTGGCCACTCTCAGGCGGTCACTCAGGCCATCGAGGCTGATCACGAGATGCGAAGGGCAAGCGGCGCGGAGATCGCCGCCAACGCCCCCCGAACCGTCGATGAGCAGCTCCTGAGCATCGAGGCCCGTCTTCGTCCTGCCCATCGGCTGATGCGCCGCCTTCAGCGTGCCGGCGCCCAGGCGGTTGCCACTCTGTGGCCAGACATGCCGGCCCTGCGCACCGCCAGTCGGACCGCTGACTGGCTAGAGGTCGTAGCTGGCCGTCTTGAGGCTTGGAAGGGTTCCTCGGCCCGGGCCGGAGCGCGCCGGGCCTTGGAATTCGTCAAGGCGTGGTATCGAGGGCTGGACCTGGACCGGCTGGCCGTGTTCTGGTCGGAGGCTCAGGAAGGGTTGGTGGTAGTGGAGGGTGCCCTTGTCGAGCGTGCAGCGGCGATTGCCGACTACACGGACACCAGTGTCTTCGTCCCCGAGCGGGCTGCAGGCGGTGAGGAGGTGCCGCCAGAGTGGTTTGGGATGAACCCAGACTTCGGCGAGGACTCGGTGGAGGTGATTGACTCCAGCACCGAGGAGGAAGGTGAGGCGGAGGACGAAGGCGAGACGGAGGTGCCAGGAGTCGGAGCGGGCGACCAGCCTCAGCTTGACCGCGCCTCCAGCAACGAGCCGCGTCCAGAGAAGGCGACCGCCGTCGGAGGCGATCAAAATGAGACCGCCCAGCCGGCCGCCCTAGCGCCTGACACCGCCATCTCCTCCGATCCTCCGATCCCAGATGCCGCCTCCTAGGCCGCCGTTTTCGCCTCTGCTTTATCTGCCTTAGCAATCTTTTGGAAAACTTTGTTAAATTCGAACAGTTCCACCCGCGGGGTGTATTTTGAACTTCTACTCAAAGATTCGGCCAAGGGCCTATGTAAATATCAATCCGCGTTCTATCTTTCCTTGCTCATTGCTCTTTAGGCTTTTCCGTTTGCCGCCTTCCCTTAGTCGCCGCCTTGCCAGTCGAACAACCGCTCTGCGGACTGTTGTTGGATCAAATGCTTGGCTACTTTGGGAAGACAAGTACTCGGCCATTTTAGAGTCTCTTTTAGCAAGTCGGATAGAAAGCGGCAAGCCGACTACCCAAGAGTCGGCTATCCTTAATAGAAGCTAATAGAAGCGGCAAGCCGACTGCTCATGAGTCGGCTTTTTGCTTCAGAAATGCTGGAAGCCGTCTTACGCTATGTTCGTGCTTTGGGTCCTTAGCCATTTTTCGTGTGGGCGCCCGTTCTTCCTCACTCCTGGCCACCAAACAGTCACTCTGCAAGCTGTGGCTTTATCAGGAGACGGCTTAAGCACCGCACACTACTTGCCTGACTGCGGGAAGCTCCTCATAGTGCAAAGCAGCGAGTCCCCGGGCCGACTAGTCAGACCCGGTGCCAAGCGGCATTAACGAAGAGTAATATACTTGAAGGCATAATTCTTGTCATACAGATAACAAAAGAAGGCAGTCCCCGAGCTTGTCTCGGGGGAGCCAAAGTCTTGGTACTTTAATACAAAAAGGGGAGCGCGAATACATACTGCATCAACTGTAAAATCTTCGGAGAATATTTGCATTCCATGGGCGTTCTGTCTCTTTGCCGGAGTCGTCCCTCTTGCGTGCTTGGGGCTTCTGGGCGTCGATCAGGTAGAAGGAGTCGTTTCCCAGCACCTTGTTGATGATGAAGGGGCCTTCCCAAGGCGCCGACAGCTTGTGATGGCCGGCTGTTCGCTAGATCAGTCGGAGCACAAGGTCGCCCTCTTGAAAAGATCTTGGCCTGACCTTCCTGTTGTAGTATCGACGCAGACTCTGCTGGTAGATGCTGGACCGGCTGAGTGCCAACAGCCGGCCCTCTTCCAGCAGATCGACGCCGTCTTGATGTGCTTCTTCTGCTTCTTCCTCGGTGTACATAGTGACTCGCGGGGAGTCGAACTCTATATCCGTTGGGATGACGGCTTCGGCGCCGTAGACGAGGAAGAAAGGTGTGAAGCTGGTTGACTTGTTTGGAGTCGTGCGCAGACTCCAGAGGACGGCCGGCAGCTCCTCAAGCCAGCAGCCGGCCGATCGCTCTAGTGGCACGACCAGTCGAGGCTTGATGCCGGATAAGATGAGGCCGTTTGCTCGCTCCACCTGACCGTTTGACTACGGATGGGCAACGGACGCTAAGTCCAGTCGGATGCCCTGTGTCGCGCAGAAACGGGCCAAGGCGCCTTTGGCAAAATTTGTGCCATTGTCGGTGATGATGTTGTGCGGGATGCCGTATCGAGTCGTGATGTCGGCAACGAAAGTTACTGCAGTCGGACCATTCAACTTCTTGATGGGTTTCACTTCTATCCACTTGGTGAACTTGTCCACTGCGACAAGTAGATGAGTCAAACCACCTCGTGCCGTTTTGAATGGTCCCACCATGTCCAGGCCCCAGACTGCAAAGGGCCAGGCGATGGGGATAGTCTTAAGTGCGGAAGCTGGCTGAAGTGGCTTGGAACGGAACATCTGGCACCCCTTGCACTTTTGGACTAATTCCTTGGCCTCTTCTAGGGCAGTCGGCCAGAAAAAACCATGCCGGAAGGCTTTGGCGACGAGTGCTCTTGAGGCCGCATGGTGACCGCACTCGCCTTCGTGGACGTCTCTGAGGATTGCTTGGCCTTGTTCTGCCTCGACGCAGCGTTGGTAGACGCCAGTGATGCTGCACCTGACCAGCTCTCTGTTGACTATGGTATAAGCTGCTTCTCGGTGTTGCACTTGCCGAGCCAAGATTTCATCAGTTGGCAGCTCTCTGTTTACTAGGAACTTGAGGATGGGTTGGGCCCATGAGGGTGCTGCTATTTCTTCAATTGCTACTAGTGCGACTTGGACAAGGGCGGCTGGGCTGGGAGGCGGCGGGTTGGAGTCCGTAGCTGCTTGCTGACTTGACGAAGTCCCCGGGCCGACTGGAGCAGTCCCCGGGCCGGGCTCTGGAGTCTTCGATCTTGCCACTGCAGTCCTCGGGCCGGGTTCTGAAGTCCCCGGGCCGGCTTCGACTGTGTCTTTCTTGGAGTCAGATTCGACTTCTTCGGGTGGAGCCGGCATAAAGATTGAGTCTGATTCTGGTGACGGCTTGATAGAAGGCTTGAGGAGGCACCGAAGGGCGATGCCGGATGGTATTGCTTGGCGGGTGGAGCCGATCCGTGCCAAGGCGTCTGCTTGGTCGTTGTCCTTCCTTGGCACGTGGAGGAACTCGCACCCCTCGAAGTATCCGCTGAGTTGCTGCACAAGGAAGCGGTAGCTCGCCATGTTTGCATCCTTGGCGTCCCAATCGCTAGATGATTGCTGGACCACCAAATCAGAGTCGCCATAACACAGGATCCGGCGAATGCCGAGTTCTTTAGCAAGCCGGAGCCCGTGGATGAGCGCCTCATACTCGGCCACGTTGTTGGAGGCAGCGAAATGGATCTGCAACGCATATCTGAGCTTGTCACCCTTGGGGGAAGTGAGGACGACGCCGGCTCCCAGGCCGGTGCGCATCTTGGAGCCATCGAAGTGCATCCGCCAATGGGTGGAGTCGGGCGCTGGCGGCAGATACTGGGTCTCGGCCCAATCGACGAGGAAGTCGGCCAGCGCTTGTGAATTGATGGCGGTGCGAGGCTCGTAGTAGATGGTGTAGGGAGCCAAGTCGATGGCCCATTTGGCCACTCGGCCGGAAGCATCTCGGCTTCCGATGATCTCGGCAAGTGGGGCTGTGCAGACCACAGTGATTTGATGCTCTTGGAAGTAAGGCTTCAATTTCTTGGCGGCAAAATGCACACCATAGCACATCTTCTAGTAGTGGGGGTAGTTCTGCTTGGAGGCCGACAGTACCTCGCTCAGGTAATATACCGGTCTCTGGACATGTAGCGCCTTGCCTTCCTCCTTGCGCTCGACTACAATGACAGTGCTGACTACCCGGCTGGTGGCGGCAATGTATAGGAGCATGGGCTCTTTGGGAGTCGGAGCCGCCAGCACAGGGGGAGTAGTCAACAGCTTCTTCAGTTGGAGAAAGGCCTCGTCCGCCTTGGGAGTCCACTCAAAAAAGGTTGTCTTCTTCATGAGCTGGTACAAGGGGAGAGCCTTCTCGCCCAGCCGACTGATGAATCAGCTGATGGACGCCAAACAACCGATGAACTTTTGCACATCTAACAGTCGTCTGGGTGCTTCCATCCTCTCGATGGCCTTGATCTTCATAGGGTTGCACTCTATGCCGCGTTCGGAGACCAGGAAACCAAGTAGCTGGCCGACTGGTACTCCGAAGACGCACTTCTCGGGGTTGAGCTTGATCTGGAATCGGCGCAGGCTCTCGAAAGTCTCCTTGAGGTCTTCCAACAGAGTCCCACGTTTTTCCGTCTTCACCACCACATTATCTACGTAGACGTGGGCATTTCTGCCGAGTTGCTTGAGGAGGCACTTCTGCATGCAACGCTGAAAGGTGGCGCCGGCATTCCTCAAGCCGAACGTCATGGTCAGGTAGCAGAAGGCACCAAATGGCGCGATGAAGTAGGTCTTCAGTTGGTCGGCCGGGTTCAGTTTGATCTGGTGATATCCAGAGTATGCATCCAAAAAACTCAACAGCTCACATCCGGCTGTGGAGTCTATCACCTGATCAATTCTCGGCAAAGCAAATGGGTCCTTGGGGCAGGCTTTTTTGTGGCTTGTGTAGTCGATACACATCCGCCACTGCTTCTTCTTCTTCAACACCAGTACTGGGTTTGCTAGCCACTCTGGGAAAAACACTTCCATGATGAAGCCGGCCGCCAGGAGCCGGGCTATTTCTTCTCCAACGACTCTTCTCTTCTCTTCTGACAGGCGGCGCAAGGGCTGCCTGACGGGTTTCACATCAGACCGAACATGTAACTTGTGCTCGGCGAATTCCGTCGGTACACCAGGCATGTCTTTAGGGGACCATGCGGAGATGTCTCGATTCTCACGGAGGAAATCGACGAGCTCGCCTTCCTATTTGCTGTCAAGGTTGGTACCCATGACAACGTACCTCTCTGGGTGCTCCGGGTCCAAAGGTATCTTCTTTGTTTCTCTGGCCGGCTTGAATGATCCTTCTTCTTCCGAATCCTTGGGGTCGGGCGATAACTCGGGCTGCTTGCCGGCCATCGCCACGACCCGATCAAGAAGCCGTTTCTCAGCTGCGATCACCAAGGACTTGGCCAGCCGACTGCTCTCGGCCGCACAAGTAGACGACTTTCTGTAGTCGCCGGCTACGGTTAGGATTCCCTTGGAACTCGACATCTTCATCTTGAGGTAGGCATAGTGGGGGACTGCCATGAACTTGGCCAACGCTGGTCGGCCAAGCAACGCATGGTACGGGCTTTCAAGGCCCACCACCTCAAACCAAATTGGCTCTCGGCGGAAGTGATCTTTGTCCCCAAAGAGGACGTCTATCATAATCTTGCTGATTGGTGAGCAGGAAAGGCCAGGGACAATGCCGTGGAACACAGTCCGGCTGCTTTGAAGCTGTCTTCGCTTGATTCCTAACTTCTCCATCGCATCCTTGTACAGGATGTTGATACTGCTGCCTCTGTCTATCAGCACTCGCGAGAAGCGAGTGGCCCGCCTATCTGTGGCGTGTTGGAAATATGCCCTAGAGGCAATAATAAAAGTGTTATTATTATATTTCTTTGTTCATGATAATAGTCTTTTATTCATGCTATAACGGTATTATCTGGAAATCGTAATACACGTGTGAATACATAGACCACAATATGTCCCTAGTGAGCCTCTAGTTGACTAGCTCGTTGTGATCAACAGATAGTCATGGTTTCCTGGCTATGGACATTGGATGTCATTGATAACGGGATCACATCATTAGGAGAATGATGTGATGGACAAGACCCAATCCTAAGCCTAGCACAAAGATCGTGTAGTTCGTATGCTAAAGCTTTTCTAATGTCAAGTATCTTTTCCTTAGACCATGAGATTGTGCAACTCCCGGATACCGTAGGAATGCTTTGGGTGTACCAAACGTCACAACATAACTGGGTGGCTATAAAGGTGCATTACAGGTATCTCCGAAAGTGTCTGTTGGGTTGGCACGAATCGAGACTGGGATTTGTGACTCCGTGTAAACGGAGAGGTATCTCTGGGCCCACTCGGTAGGACATCATCATAATGTGCACAATGTGACCAAGGGGTTGATCACGGGATGATGTGTTACGGAACGAGTAAAGAGACTTGCCGGTAACGAGATTGAACAAGGTATCGGTATACCGACGATCGAATCTCAGGCAAGTAAAATACCGCTAGACAAAGGGAATTGTATACGGGATCGATTGAGTCCTTGACATCGTGGTTCATTCGATGAGATCATCGTGGAACATGTGGGAGCCAACATGGGTATCCAGATCCCGCTGTTGGTTATTGACCGGAGAACGTCTCGGTCATGTCTACATGTCTCCCGAACCCGTAGGGTCTACACACTTAAGGTTCGATGACGCTAGGGTTATAAAGGAAGTTTGTATGTGGTTACCGAATGTTGTTCGGAGTCCCGGATGAGATCCCGAACGTCACGAGGAGTTCCGGAATGGTCCGGAGGTAAAGATTTATATATGGGAAGTCCTATTTTGGTCACCGGAAAAGTTTCGGGCGATATCGGTAATGTACCGGGACCACCGGGAGGGTCCCGGGGGTCCACCAAGTGGGGCCACCTGCCCCAGAAGGCTGCGTGGGCCAAGTGTTTGAGGGGACCAGCCCCTAGGTGGGTTGGTGCGCCCCCCACAAGGGGCCTAAGGCGCAAGGGAGAGTGGGAGGGGGCAAACCCTAGGGCAGATGGGCCCTAAGGCCCACCCCAGGCGCGCCTCCCCTCTCTCCCCCTCTTGGCCGCCCCCCCAAGTCCCATCTAGGGCTGGCCGCACCCCTTGGGGTGGGAAACCCTAAAGGGGGCACAGCCCCCCCTTTCCCCCTATATATATTTGAGGTTTTGGGCTGTCATACACATGAGAACCTCTCCCTCGTGGTGCAGCCCTACCTGTCTCCCTACTCCTCCTCTCCCGCGGTGCTTGGCGAAGCCCTACAGGATTGCCACGCTCCTCCATCACCACCACGCCGTTGTGCTGCTGCTGGATGGAGTCTTCCTCAACCTCTCCCTCTCTCCTTGCTGGATCAAGGCGTGGGAGACGTCACCGGGCTGTACGTGTGTTGAACGCGGAGGTGCCGTCCGTTCGGCACTAGGATCTCCGGTGATTTGGATCATGACGAGTACGACTCCTTCAACCCCGTTCTCTTGAACGCTTCCGCTTAGCAATCTACAAGGGTATGTAGATGCACTCTCCTTCCCCTCGTTGCTGGTTTCTCCATAGATAGATCTTGGTGACACGTAGGAAAATTTTGAATTTCGTCTACGTTCCCCAACAGTGGCATCATGAGCTAGGTCTATTGCGTAGATTCTTTGCACGAGTAGAACACAAAGTAGTTGTGGGCGTTGATTTTGTTCAATATGCTTACCGTTACTAGTCCAATCTTGTTTCGATGGTATTGTGGGATGAAGCGGCCCGGACCGACCTTACACGTACTCTTACGTGAGACAGGTTCCACCGACTGACATGCACTTGGTGCATAAGGTGGCTAGCGGGTGCCAGTCTCTCCCACTTTAGTCGGAACGGATTCGATGAAAAGGGTCCTTATGAAGGGTAAATAGCAATTGGCATATCACGTTGTGGTTTTGCATAGGTAAGAAACGTTCTTGCTAGAAACCCATAGCAGCCACGTAAAACATGCAAACAACAATTAGAGGACGTCTAACTTGTTTTTGCAGGGTATGCTATGTGATGTGATATGGCCAAGAAGAATGTGATGAATGATATGTGATGTATGAGATTGATCATGTTCTTGTAATAGGAATCACGACTTGCATGTCGATGAGTTTGACAACCGGCAGGAGCCATAGGAGTTGCCTTTATTTATTGTATGACCTGCGTGTCATTGAACAACGCCATGTAATTACTTTACTTTATTGCTAACCGGTAGCCATAGTAGTAGAAGTAATAGTTGGCGAGACAACTTCATGAAGACACGATGATGGAGATCATGATGATGGAGATCATGGTGTCATGCCGGTGACGATGATGATCATGGAGCCCCGAAGATGGAGATCAAAAGGAGCAAAATGATATTGGCCATATCATGTCACTATTTGATTGCATGTGATGTTTATTATGTTTATGCATCTTGTTTACTTAGAACGACGGTAGTAAATAAGATGATCCCTTACACCAATTTCAAGAAGTGTTCTCCCCTAACTGTGCACCGTTGCTACAGTTCGTCGTTTCGAAGCACCATGTGATGATCGGGTGTGATAGATCCTTACGTTCACATACAACGGGTGTAAGACAGATTTACACATGCAATACACTTAGGGTTAACTTGACGAGCCTAGCATGTACAGACATGGCCTCGGAACACGGAGACCGAAAGGTCGAGCATGAGTCGTATAGTAGATACGATCAACATGAAGATGTTCACCGATGATGACTAGTCCGTCTCACGTGATGATCGGACACGGCCTAGTTGACTCGGATCATGTAATCACTTAGATGACCAGAGGGATGTCTATCTGAGTGGGAGTTCATAAGATGAACTTAATTATCCTGAACATAGTCAAAAGACCTTTTGCAAATTATGTCGTAAGCTCGCGCTGTAGTTCCACTGTTTAGATATGTTCCTAGAGAAAATATAGTTGAAAGTTGACAGTAGCGATTATGCGGACATTAGAAAGCTTATGTCCTTAATGCACCGCTCAGTGTGCTGAACCCCAAACGTCATTTGTGGATGTTGCGAACATCGAACATACACGTTTTGATAACTACGTGATAGTTCAGTTAAACGGTTTAGAGTTGAGGCACCAAAGACGTTTTTTGAAACGTCGCGGAACATATGAGATGTTTTCGAGGGCTGAAATTGGGATTTCAGGCTCGTGCCCACGTCAAGAGGTATAAGACCTCCGACGATTTTCTTAACCTGCAAACTAAGGGAGAAAAGCTCAATCGTTGAGCTTGTGCTCAGATTGTCTGAGTGCAACAATCACTTGAATCGAGTGGGAGTTGATCTTCCATATGAGATAGTGATGTTTCTCCAAAGTCATTGCCACCAAGCTACTAGAGCTTTGTGATGAACTATAACATATCAGGGATAGATATGATGATCCTTGAGGTATTCACGATGTTTGACACCGTAAAAGTAGAAATCAAGAAGGAGCATCAATTGTTGATGGTTGGTGAAACCACTAGTTTCAAGAAGGGCAAGGGCAAGAAGGGATACTTCATGAAACGGAAAATCAACTGCTGCTCTAGTGAAGAAACCCAAGGTTGAACCCAAACCCGAGACTAAGTGCTTCTGTGATAAGGGGAACAACCACTGGAGCAGAATTACCCTAGATACTTGGTAGATGAGAAGGCTGGCAAAGTCGATAGAAGTATATTGGATATACATTATGTTAATGTGTACTTTACTAGTACTCCTAGTAGCACCAGGGTATTAAGATACCGGTTTAGTTGCTAAGTGTTAGTAACTCGAAATAAAAGAGCTACGGAATAAACGGAGACTAGCTAAAGGTGAGCTGACGATATGTGTTTCCAAGTTTGATGTGATCAAACATCACACGCTCCCTCCACCATCAAGATTATTATTAAACCTGAATAATTGTCATTGTGTGTTTGCGTTGAGCATAGACATGATTAGATTATGTCTATCGCAATACGATTATTCATTTAAAGAGAATAATGGTTACTCTATTTATTTGAATAATACCTTCAATGGTCTTGCACCTAAAGGAATGGTTTATTGAATCTCGATCGTAGTGATACACATTTTCATGCCAAAATTATAAGATAGTAATGATAGTACCACTTACTTGTGGCACTGCCATGTAAGTCATATTGGTATAAAATGCATGAAGAAGCTCCATGTTGATGGATCTTTGGACTCACTCATTTTTGAAAAGTTTGAGACATGCGAACCATGTCTATTGGTGCATACGCATGAAGAAACTCCATGCAGATGGATCATTTAGACTCACTTGATTTTGAATCACTTGAGATATGCAAATCATACCACATGGACAAGATGACTGAAAAGCCTCGGTTTCAGTAAGATGGAACAAGATAGCAACTTGTTGGAAGTAACACATTTTGATGTGTGCAGTCCAATGAGTGCTGAGGCATGCAGTGAATATCGTTATGTTCTTACTTCACAGATGATTCGAGTAGATATTGAGAATATTTACTTGATGAAACACAAGTCTGAATTATTGAATGGTTCAAGTAATTTCAGAGTGAAGTAGAAGATCATTGTGACAAGAGGATAAAATGTCTATGATATGATCACAAAGATGAATATCTGAGTTACGAGTTTTGGCACACAATTAAGACATTGTGGAAATTGTTTCGCAATTAATACCGCCTGGAACACCATAGTGTGATGGTGTGTCCGAACATCATAGTTGCACCCTATTGGATATGGTGCGTACCATGATGTCTTATCGAATTACCACTATTGTTTATGGGTTAGGCATTAGAGACAACCACATTCACTTTAAATAGGGCACCACGTAATTCCGTCGAGATGACACCGTATGAACTATGGTTTAGAGAAACCTAAGCTGTCATTTCTTAAAGGTTTGGGGCTGCGACGCTTATGTGAAAAAGTTTCAGGTTGATAAGCTCGAACCCAAAGCGGATAAAATGCATCTTCATAGGACACCCAAAACAGTTGGGTATACCTCCTAATTCAGATCCAAAAGCAATAGGGATTGTTTCTTGAACCGGGTCCTTTCTCGAGAAAAAAGTTTGTCTCGAAAAGTTGAGTGGGAGGATGGTGGAGACTTGATATGGTTATTGAACCATCACTTCAACAAGTATGTAGCAGGGCACAGGAAGTTGTTCCTGTGAATCCTACACCAATTGAAGTAGAAGCTTATGATAGTGATCATGAAGTTTTTGGATCAAGTCAATACCGTACCTCGTAGGGTGACAAGGATGCGTACTACTTAGAGTGGTACAGTAATCCTGTCTTGAAGGTCATGTTGCTAGACAACAATGAACCTACGAGCTATGGAGAAGCGATGGTGGGCCCATATTCCGACAAATGGTTAGAAGCCATGAAATCCGAGATAGGATCCATGTATCAGAACAAGGCATGAACTTTGGTGGACTTGCCCGATGATCGGCAAGACATTGAGATAAATGGATCTTTAAGAAGAAGACGGACGTGGACGGTAATGTCACCGTCTATGAAGCTCGACTTGTGGCGAAGAGTTTTTCACAAGTTCAAGGAGTTGACTACGATGAGATTTTCTCATCCGTAGCGATGCTTAAGTCCGTCGGATTCATGTTAGCATTAGCTGCATTTATGAAATCTGGCAGATTGATGTCAAAACGAGTTTCCTTACCAGTTTTCGTAAGGAAAGGTTGTATGTAATACAATCAGAAAGGTTTTGTCGATCCTAAGGATGCTAAAAGGTGTGCTAGCTCCAGCAATCCTTCCATGGACTGGAGTAAGCATTTCGGAGTTGGAATATGCGCTTTGATGAGATGATCAAAGATTTTGGGTTTATACAAAGTTTATGAGAAACTTGTATTTCCAAAGAAGTGAGTGGGAGCACTATAGAATTTCTGATGAGTATATATTGACATATTGTTGATCAGAAATGATGTAGAATTTCTAGAAAGCATATAGGGTTGTTTGAAAAGTGTTTTTCAAGGGAAAACCTGGATTAAGCTACTTGAACATTGAGCATCAAGATCTATGAGGATGGATCAAAACGCTTAATGGTACTTTCAAATGAGCACATACCTTGACATGATCTTGAAGGTGTTCAAGATGGATCAGTCAAAGAAGGAGTTCTTGCCTGAGTTGTAAGGTATGAAGTTAAGACTTAAAGCTCTACCACGGCAGAATAGAGAGAAAGGACGAAGGTTCTCCCCTATGCTTAAGACATAGGCTCTACAGTATGCTATGCTGTGTACCGCACCTGAAGTGTGCCTTGCCATGAGTCAGTCAAGGGGTACAAGAGTGATCCAAAAATGGATCATAGTACAGCGGTCAAAGTTATCCTTAGTAACTAGTGGACTAAGGAATTTTGTCGGTTATGGAGGTGATAAAGAGTTCGACGTAAAGAGTTACGACGATGCAAGCTTAGCACCTATCCGGATAGCTCTGAGTAGAGATACCGGATACGTATAATGGAGCAACAATTTAGAATAGCTCCAAGTAGAACAGTTATTTGGAATAGCTCCAATTAGAGCGTGGTAGCTGCATCTAGGAGATGACATAAAGATTTGTAAAGCACACACGGATCTGAAAGGTTCAGACCCGTTGACTAAAACCTCTCTTGCAAGCAAAACATGATCAAACCCCAGAACTCATTGAGTCTTAATCACATGATGATGTGAACTAGTTTAGTGACACTAGTAAACTCTTTGGATGTTGGTCACATGGCGATGTGACCTCTGAGTGTTAATCACATGGTAATGTGAACTAGATTATTGACTCTAGTGCAAGTGGGAGACTGTTGGAAATATGCCCTAGAGGCAATAATAAAAGTGTTATTATTATATTTCTTTGTTCATGATAATAGTCTTTTATTCAGGCTATAACTGTATTATCCGGAAATCGTAATACACGTGTGAATACATAGACCACAATATGTCCCTAGTGAGCCTCTAGTTGACTAGCTCGTTGTGACCAACAGATAGTCATGGTTTCCTGGCTATGGACATTGGATGTCATTGATAACGGGATCACATCATTAGGAGAATGATGTGATGGACAAGACCCAATCCTAAGCCTAGCACAAAGATCGTGTAGTTCGTATGCTAAAGCTTTTCTAATGTCAAGTATCTTTTCCTTAGACCATGAGATTGTGCAACTCCCGGATACCGTAGGAATGCTTTGGGTGTACCAAACGTCACAACGTAACTGGGTGGCTATAAAGGTGCATTACAGGTATCTCCGAAAGTGTCTGTTGGGTTGGCACGAATCGAGACTGGGATTTGTGACTCCGTGTAAACGGAGAGGTATCTCTGGGCCCACTCGGTAGGACATCATCATAATGTGCACAATGTGACCAAGGGGTTGATCACGGGATGATGTGTTACGGAACGAGTAAAGAGACTTGCCGGTAACGAGATTGAACAAGGTATCGGTATACCGACGATCGAATCTCGGGCAAGTAAAATACCGCTAGACAAAGGGAATTGTATACGGGATCGATTGAGTCCTTGACATCGTGGTTCATTCGATGAGATCATCGTGGAACATGTGGGAGCCAACACGGGTATCCAGATCCCGCTATTGGTTATTGACCGGAGAATGTCTCGGTCATGTCTACATGTCTCCCGAACCCGTAGGGTCTACACACTTAAGGTTCGATGACGCTAGGGTTATAAAGGAAGTTTGTATGTGGTTACCGAATGTTGTTCGGAGTCCCGGATGAGATCCCGGACGTCACGAGGAGTTCCGGAATGGTCCGGAGGTAAAGATTTATATATGGGAAGTCCTGTTTTGGTCACCGGAAAAGTTTCGGGCGATATCGGTAATGTACCGGGACCACCGGGAGGTTCCCGGGGGTCCACCAAGTGGGGCCACCTGCCCCAGAAGGCTGTGTGGGCCAAGTGTGGGAGGGGACCAGCCCCTAGGTGGGTTGGTGTGCCCCCCACAAGGGGCCCAAGGCGCAAGGGAGAGTGGGAGGGGGCAAACCCTAGGGCAGATGGGCCCTAAGGCCCACCCCAGGCGCGCCTCCCCTCTCTCCCCCTCTTGGCCGCCCCCCCAAGTCCCATCTAGGGCTGGCCGCACCCCTTGGGGTGGGAAACCCTAAAGGGGGCGCAGCCCCCCCTTTCCCCCTATATATATTTGAGGTTTTGGGCTGTCATACACATGAGAACCTCTCCCTCTTGGTGCAGCCCTACCTCTCTCCCTACTCCTCCTCTCCTGCGGTGCTTGGCGAAGCCCTGCAGGATTGCCACGCTCCTCCATCACCACCACGCCATTGTGCTGCTGCTGGATGGAGTCTTCCTCAACCTCTCCCTCTCTCCTTGCTGGATCAAGGCGTGGGAGACGTCACCGGGCTGTACGTGTGTTGAACGCGGAGGTGCCGTCCGTTCGGCACTAGGATCTCCGGTGATTTGGATCACGACGAGTACGACTCCTTCAACCCCGTTCTCTTGAACGCTTCCTCTTAGCGATCTACAAGGGTATGTAGATGCACTCTCCTTCCCCTCGTTGATGGTTTCTCCATAGATAGATCTTGGTGACACGTAGGAAAATTTTGAATTTCGTCTACGTTCCCCAACATGGCGAGTGTGGCGCCTAAGACCAAAGCGTAGGAGCCTGGACTCGGCATCACCTCTGGGTGATCGGCTCTACTCCAACTGATGGGCCTTCCGGACCAGTGCATGAATTCCGGGGAGCTTGATGCGACCGCATTCAGTTCTTGCTGCTGTTGGCGCCTGCTGCGCCGATCGTCTGCCACACTGGTGAACACCACATAGGCCCCGTGTTCATCCGGAAACTCGTCTTGTACCGCGCCGACTGGCCTGACAGCCGGCTGCTGGGGCGGCTGTGGCGGAGGTGGCCCAGCAGGCGGGGGAGGGAGTAGGCCGTCTCCCTTGGCGATTCTGGTCAGCTAGTGGCATTTCCGGGTGGTGTGGTTTGACGGCTTCGCGCCGCTGTGGAACTTGCAGGGGCCATCCAGGGTCTGCTCGTAGGAGAAATCCGGCAACCAGTTGGACTTGCCGCCCCTCTGCCGCTTTGCCGGAGGCGGTCCCTCCGGCTGTTGGTCTTCGACTATCGCCACTTGCCGGCTGTTGGAGGCTGGCTGCGGGGCCTTGCGCTTGTGGTCGTTCTGCTGTTGCCGCCGACTGGGGTCCCCAGCCGGAGTTCTTGGAGCCTGAGGAGCGACTTTGCCAGTCGTGCTGACTTGAATCTCCGCCTTCATGGAGGAGTCGGCCGTGGCGTACTTGTCTGCCGTGATCAGTAGTTCATCGAGGGTCTCCGGCTCGTCGCAGAGAAGCTTGTGCTTGAGGAGGGTGCCTTCTCTGCACCGGGCAGTAAAGTATTTGATAGCCTGCACCTCGTGCACGCCTTCGCAGGAGTTCCGGAGCTCGCCCTAGCGCGTGAGATAGTCGCGAGTGGATTCTTTGGGGCCTTGCACACATAAGGAGAGTTGACGAGGCTTGGGAGGTCGCTTGTACGTGCTTGTGAAGTTGCGGACGAAGGCCTCGGTGAAGTCGACCCAGCTGTTGATGCTGCGAGGCTTTAGACTGTTCAACCATGTCCGGGCCGAGCCCTAGAGCATGAGTGGGACATATCTTATGGCAACACGCTTGTTGCCGTTCGCTATATTGACGGCGGTGGAGTAATCGATCAGCCAGTCCTCCGGCTTCACGGTGCTAGTATATTTGGGTGTGTCTCGGGGGAGCGTGAACCCTTTGGGGAAGGGCTCATCTCGGATGCGGGGTCCAAAGCAGGGAGGACCCAACTCGTCTTCTTCTTCCAGCGCCAAGGATCGGTGGAGTCGGTCGATCCGGTGGCGGGCATCGTTCTCTCCGAATCCCTCTCGGCGGCCAAGACGGTCGCCGAGAGTCGGATGTTCCACGGGCGGTGGGGAGACTCGCCTTTCTCTGCGAGGAGGGGGAGGCAGATAGTCGTCCCGCCGTTCCACCACTTTGGGGCGGCCGTCTTGGTCGCGCTCAATGGTAATGCGAGTCTGACTGTGGCTAGCAGCCGGCTCCTTGTCCTTCTTCCCGCGGGCCCCGCCAGTCGGTGTGCGGGACGTCGCGCCTTGGTCTCGGCGGGGTGGCGGGTCGTCGTTTTGTCGCTGCGGCGCCTCTGCATGGCAGCCGGCTTCGTTCTGTGTGGCAGCCACGTCGAGGAGCTGCCGAACTCGCTCCGTCATCATGCGGCGCTCTTCGCCCTCGAAGTTGTCGAGCTCGTCTGCCGCCGCCTGGGCAGCACAGATGTTCTCCACAGGCGTGGCATACACAGGGCGATCAGCCCCGAATAGATTGGCGATTGCCGCGCCGCGTTGTCGGACCGTGCCTAGGCGGCTAGGCCCAGTCGGAGCCGGTGAGCCGCCCACGGCGCGATCCATCTCGCGCTGGTAGGCTTCTGACAAGCGCCTCATGCTTGCCAGCTTCTTAGCACCCTCGATAAGCTGAAGGCGGCGTGCCTCCAGCATCTCGGCGTCGGCGTCTCCCGGAATCGGCACAGTGAGGTCTCGCAGAGCCGCATCGAGCGGGTTGTGCGCTCCCTCACTGGAACGCTCGCCGTGATCGAGGACGAGAACCTCTGTGATGGTGCTCCCGCTGCTCCCCTCACAAGGGAGCGGCTCGTTGTAGACCACCACGTTGGTGGGAAATGCATCGAGCGACGCCGTGTCTGAGTCGACCAGCATCGGGTCGGTGGATCCTATGGACTCCAGGTCCACGACAGGCTCACCGGTGACGTGGAGTTGGTCGAGGAGGCTCTCGGGGACGCTCGTGCCTGCGTCGGACGCAGGCTCGTTGGAGAGGCGAACCTCACCGATAAGCTCGGCGAGGCTGCTGGCCGCGCAGGTGATATCGGCGCCGCGTAGTGCGTCGGCGCAAACTCCATATGGCGTGCCGGGCTGGCTGCGCTCGCCAGGGAGGAAAAGGGTTCCCGTCCAGAGCAGGTCTCCGGACGACGGTGCACCTCTCCCCATGGTGGGCGCCAAATGTCGGGGGTTGGGTACAACATATGCCAAAGGATGGCTTATCATGGTGGGAGCGAGTAGAACGTCGCCGGTGCCCGGAAGCGGGATGAGGCGAAGACATGAACGCCGGCGGAACTTACCTAGCTTCAGGGCTCTCCGAGGAGATAACACCCCTACTGCTGCTCTGCGGGTTTCCGCATGGTCACTATGGCAAAGTGGTTACAACGGTGCTCCTGGAGCTGTTTCTGGTGGTAGGAGAGGGCAAGGCTAGCTCTCTCCTTCCCGTGATCTAAGGTCTTTTCCTATTTGGGTCCGAACCCTTTGCATGGGCTTCCCGGGGGGTTTATATAGGCCTACCCCCAGGGGTACAAGTGTAATCTGGCTGGGCGCGGGTCCCAGCCATCTGTCTCTCAGGCCGTCATCCTCTCTGCCGACTACTGGGCCCCGCCGACTGGCGGGCCCCGCGGATAGGCCTGATACTGTAGCGGTACTCTGGATGACGCTGGCTTGGTCACGTAGTCATGGCAACAGCGCCGCCGTCCGGCGTGCATTCACTGTCGCCATTCCCCATCTTGTTTGGTTAATGGCGGGCGGGGCCCGTGGGAGAGGGGTCGGCCGACTCCAGGGGGCCGACTCCCATGGTCCGTCTTCAGGGTGCTCGTGCCGTCTTCTGTCTACCCACTGATAGGGGGCCCCGCCGTCCTTGGGTCGTACAGACCAGCATCATGGGCACAGTGTGCCACCCACTGTGGCTGAGGTCAGGGCAGGCATGGCAATAGTGCCGCGCCTCGCCGAAGATCTTCAGCGATACGGCTTACTGTAGCCATGCCGACCCCTTGTAAGCAGGGGGAACGGCCATGCCGTGGCCGTACCCCGCCTCGTCCTTCGAGACAAGGGTGGAGTCGTGGGCCGACTCTCCATAGCCGGCCTCCCTGGAAGTCGCCGGCCATGAGTCGGCTTATCTTGGAGTCGCCGTCTGGGACTCGGCATATCTTGGAGTCGCCACTAGGACTCGACATATCTTGGAGTCGTCGTCTGGGACTCAACATATCTTGGAGTCGCCGTTGGGACTTGGCTTAGGCGGCGCTACTGATCCCAATGTCTTGAAAGGTTCTGGGGCTCGGGTCAGCCTACCCGTGGCCCATTACTCCGACAAAACTCCACCCCCCGCTCGAGCCGCCAGCCACCACCGGCAGAACCGCCCGCCCCCGCCGCCCGCGGCTGGCCCGCCCTCCCCGAAACCACTACCCACCGCCGGTCCGCCGCCGCACCTTCGAGAGAGTGGGCCAGCATATATGATCTTGAGATTTTAATTACGAAGTCACCATAGGTGCCTCGTAGTCGAGTGGAACGTCTCCTCCCACTGAACGTACATCACCGGAAAATACTGAAATTAACAGAAGATAAATGCGAGCACCGAGACTTTAACCTTGGTGGGCTTGAGAAACCACTGTCCTCTAACCATCCAACCACATGTTGGTTAGCACGACAAAATGTATGTGGTGACCGTGATGAGCTTATTCTGAAGTCCAGTGACCATATCATGCTTTCGCTTCAAATACAATGACCATAACTGTCCTCAACAAAATACGGAGCACGCATCAAATACAAAGTCCATCAGTGTCATCAACAAAATATGGAGATGTATCGTGAGCTAGATACCGTTGTACTATTGTATATGCTTATTTACTTAGTGGCCGATTGCGTGTGTGGTGTGGTGGGCACATCATTTCTAGTTGTGGTGGGTCAACATGAAGACTCATGGGTCGGTTCCATCCTGCACCACATATAGGTTGGACCGAGACGTGTTATACGGAGACCCATGTGGAGGACTCGGCGTATAACACGAAGCTACCAGAGTTGCGGATGACTCTATCCCCACTGGTGATAAGCCGACTATATATGATTTGTAACCCTAGGCCCTTAATATGTTATACAAGCTTGGGGGCTAGTTCGTCGATAGTATACACACACGCACAATGCCTGGTATTCATGTCTACTTTGTACACACCCCTAACACTAATATACAGTACCAGGAGTAGCCTCTTTCTTCAACTGCAAGGGTCCGATCCGAACTAGGGTAAAACTTTGCCTCGTATTACCATCCAGCCTAACAGCCAGGGATATCCTGCCGAATGATATGATGAAATCATATCTGCCAACTACTATTAGAGAGGTGTGTCGGGGGGGGGGGAGGAATGTGTGCGAGAGAGGCCTAAAGATAATGTGCGTGCGGGAGACACGTAGGCACATATATGTGCGTATAGTGGGCTAGTAGAGACCGTGCATGTGTATATATGCATGTGAGAGAAATAGTGTTTTCCAACTGAGATTAGTGAAAAGAGTGGTACATAGTAGTCAGAAAGAGAGATAGAGAAACAGAGAGAGCATGTGTGTGAGACACCCCGACACCCTAAGAGAGATTGTGAGCATGTGTGAAAGAGAAATGCCGATGCATATAAAGTGTGTGCAGTTATGCATTAGATAGAGAGATATCTACGTGTAAAAGGCGGTTCTACTGTCAGGACCCCGACTCAATGCCACATCGATCTAGCATGTAACACCTCATATCACTTTGCGGCCTCACGCACGGTATTCCCACGGGTGTCGCCTTACCTTTGCCCGGGACCGTTTGCGCCTTTTGGCACACGTATATGATAGTGTCGCTAGCATCCGTATGATAAGGAGCCCGGGCTGACATGGCTAGTTGTAAAACCAAAGTGGCACAAACTTACAGGGACACGCATCCATGACCCAGCATCAAACGTGTCGGTCATCAGCGAGTGAATCCAGGCTGTAGCACTGGGCTAGCAGGACTCCGGTGAACCGGGCTGTAGCGGGCTAACAGGACTCTGGTATTCATCGCGTGACATTTCCCCGAAGGGACAGACACAGGAACGAAGAAGGACACATGCCGGCCAGCCTAAGTGTTCTGGAGCAGTAGCAAGCTACCATGGCTCAGTGGAATCACTAGGAGACATTTCCCGGTAAGAGAGGCTACTAAGGATAAACAACTAGATAGTCAGATCCCACACATACCAAGCATTTCAATAACATACACACAATATGCTCGATATGTGCAAATACAACATGGCATCACAACACGACTCTACGACTCAAGTAATTTATTCAATAGGCTCCGAGGAGCGAGATATTACAAACATGGGTCTCATGACCCAACAATCAGAGCATACAAGTCAAAGAACATGCGGAAGCTTAATATGTCTGAGTACAGACAACTATAAATGAAAAAGGCTGAAAAGCCTGACTATCTACCAGATCCTGCCGAGGGCACAAGATCGTAGCTGAGGTAACAAGCTAAACGTCGAAGTCCACGCGGTACTACTAGCGAGACCGAAGTCTCTCTACAAAAACATAAAATAGGCAAACGTGAGTACAAATGTACCCAGCAAGACTTACATCAGAACTAACTACATATGCATCATTATCAACAAAGGGATGGTGGGGGTTTAACTGCAGCAAGCCAGCTTTGACTCGGTGGCTATCCTGAACTACGACTGCAAGTAACTCTTTTGAGGTGGCGCACACGAGTCCACATATTCACCATATCAATACACCACTATGGATCCGCTCTCGTCTCCCTACGAGAACGCCATCCATAGCACTCACGCTTATCTTGCGTATTTTAGAGTATCCACTTTCACTTGTCTATGAACTGATATAGGCAACCCAGAAGTCCTTTTCCGCGGACACGGCTATTCGAATAGATGATGTTAACCCTGCAGGGGTGTACTTCTTCACACACGCTCTCACCACTTACCACCGTTTACACGACATGTACTCGGCAACCTTCAAGCGGAAGCCCAACGTGGGTGTCGGCCACGGCCTACCTAAACACTCGAGTCTCTAGTCCAGGTTTATCGCCTATTCGGGTTCCATCCATGAGGAGATCCGGCCGGGGTTTCGCTCACAGCCCCAAACGATGTGAACAGGGTTCCCGAGACACCAAACGGGCGCCCGGTACACCGTGCCACGTGCCTACCGCATCACAGCCCACCCCTCCGGTCAGCGCTGCCCACGGCCTCCAGCATACTACAAACACCAGAAACTACTTGCAACTCCTGGACAGAGGACAAGGGTGATTAAGAAGCCGAGAGGGTCCATTGGTTTCGGGCCCAATGCGTGGTAGTAGCTGAATCATGGATCACAAACATAGAACTCAGTTCCTGAGGACGGCTGCAATGAGACAACCCACCATGTACTCCTACATGGCCTCTCACCGCTACCTTTACCAAATCGTGTTCACACACTTAGCTCACACACAGTAGGACATGTTTACACACCTCTGATTCATTCCCGATGAATCAGACCTGACACAACTCTAAGCAGTAGCAGGCATGACAAACAAGCAAGAATGAGTAGGCACAACAGGGCTAAAACAACTCCTACTCATGCTAGTGGGTTTCATCTATTTACTGTGGCAATGACAGGTCATGCAAAGGATAAAGGGGTTCAGCTACCGCAGCAAGTAACAAATATGTCGTTGTTGTCCTAATGCAGTAAAAGAGAGCAGGAGCGAGAGAGTAGGATTGTATCAGAATGAACAAGGGGGTTCTGCTTGCCTGGCACTTCTGAAGATAACATTGAGTCTTCATCAGTGTCAACGATCACATCATCGGTACAACGTCTATCGAGGGGGAACAACACCGGCAAACACAGAAGAAACACGATCAATGCAATGCATAATATGATTCATGCTATGACATGGCAATATGAATGTGTTTTGGGCTAATGCACCTAGCTATGATTTAAATGAAGTTGGTTTGAATACATGATTCAAACTCCAACTCCATATATGATTATTTAAATGCCCTTTATTTGTTTTGTCCAAAACAGAGGACAAACATTGTTCAAACATGCATGAAAATGGTACAGATGGATTCCTTGAATTTTTTTGATAATTTTTCATATATAATTTATTTAATTTGGAGCTACGGTTGAATTTCTATGAATTTTAGAAGTTTATACAATTTTTTGGAATTTCCTGAATTATATTAAAAACCAGAAATGATTTATTGCATCAGCACTAGGTCATGCTGACCTCAGCAGGTCAACAGGCGTCGACCAGGTCAAACCTGACTGGTGTGGCCCACCTGTCATTGACTCAGCACTAACCTGGGTTTAGTTAACTCTTAACTAAAGTAATTAGAAGGGCTGGGGCCCACATGTCAGTGACACAGGAACTAATCCCGGTCAAACCCAGCGCTGACTGGGGTTTGACCAGGGGTGGGGCCTACTGTCAGTGGCTGTAGGTTGTTTAGTTAGTTGGGTTAGCTCCTAATGACGGAGCCACGTCGCCTCGCCGGAGTTTGGCCGGCGGCGACCAAAAACGCGGCGGAGACGCACCGGGGTGGCTCGGGTTTCGTCTATACGGCACCGTTCAGTGCGCCCTTTGGCCCTACGGAGAGCTGGCGCGATGACGCGTCGGATAGTCGTGGTCTCCGGGCCTGGGGTGGCCGAGTCGACGGCGGCGAGCTCGGTTGCGGCCGCCGGGGCTCGGGTGAGACACGGGCGACCACTAGGGGGCACGAGAGGGCGAGCTGCAGCATGCAACGGGCTCGTGGAGACGTTCTGAGCACGATGGTGTACTCGGGTGGGAGCTCCAGTGGCTGTGGCCACGGCTACGCCATGGCCGGCGGCGAGATGTTCTCGGCCGTCATGGGGAATGAAGCTAGAGAACGACCGCGAGCTTGAGAGAAGAGGGGAGAGGAAGAGGGGCTCACGGCGAGTGCAGA
This sequence comes from Triticum aestivum, assembly GCF_018294505.1. Lineage (NCBI taxonomy): Eukaryota > Viridiplantae > Streptophyta > Magnoliopsida > Poales > Poaceae > Triticum > Triticum aestivum. The sequence continues at coordinate 687,204,941 of NC_057801.1, read as the reverse complement.
GGTGGCCTCGGCGTGCTCGGGGAAGACTCGGTGACGGCGAATCGTCGGCGGCGGGCGGCAGAGCCCGAGGAGGAAGACGATGGTGATGGCGGCGTTCCAGGGCGTCCGGCGCCGTGCGTCTCTACGAGGAGGCGTAGCCCACAGTGGCGGGGCGCGTGGGCACGACGGCGAGGCGACAGGGAGGCTGTGGCCGCGTCGGCGTGCGGCGGTGCTTTCCGGTGTGTTCAGGCGTCGTGGGAGAGAGCGATAGAGGAGGAGTTGGGGACGAGGGAGAGTGCGAGGGGGTTCCAGGGGGTGGTGTGGAGCTGTGGGAGACGCCCAGGGAGAGGAGGAGGCAGCCAGGCAAGGTGGTGGCGTGGCGAGCTCGGTGGCGTCGCGGTGTCCCTCCTCTGCCTACTGGCACGAGGAGGAAGGCGACAGGGGGAGGCGCCTGGTGGGCTGGGCCGGCCAGCTGCAGTGCTGGGCCGGTTGGCTACCAGGTGAGCGCTAGGTAAGATTCTCTCTCTCTTGTTTTTCTATTTCTTTCTGTTTTCTAGTTTTTGCTATTTTGTTTTAATTTGGTTTCTTAACCAAATTATTTTTGCAGCTCTCTGGGAATTATTGTGGATGCATTAAGGTTTATCCTAGAGCTCCACAAAATATTCCAGGATTATTGGAGCAATAAAAATATTTATAGAATTTATTTGCTCCAACTCAAATACAATATGGTTTATTCAAAAATCCAAAAATGTCTTGGAAAAATATCCATCATCTCTGGATATGGTTTTCACCCTTTTCCATTAATCATGAACATTTTTGCAAACCAATTTGGGTTCTTTGAAAATATTTTGAAGTTGAACCTATTTGCATTGCTTTGGTGCTAGGGCTTGGTCATCCCCATTTCAAATTTCATGAACTTTAAACATGATGCATGGATGCTTATGCAGAGTCAGGCAAGGGCTTAGCTAGGGCTGTGACAACTCACCCCCACTAAACAAGAATCTCGACCCGAGATTCAAGACGTGAGGTAAGAAGACAGAGGGGACACGAAGCTAGCACAATCTTCACGATCCAGGTTGCACTTCATAAGAACCTTGATTCGATCATCATCTTGTCTCGACGTCTTGCTCTGGGAACTCCAACTAACATGACAACGGGAGGAAAGGAAAGACCCTAAAAGAATCGTTCTTCTCGAAGGTCGAACAACTCAGGATTAACTCTCGGGATGAGACATAGCAACATCTCTTGAGCTGAGAGACGAAGCACACCTCTAGCGGAAAGGAGTGGAACAAATGACGGAGGGATCACTAGGTAGACAACAATTCCACACTTAAAAAGGTGGTAAACGATTGTCAACGTAGCGAGGAGTTGAGTTGCCATGATACCACAACGAGGCATCTTAGGGATGGAGACTCGTGGATATATCCCCTTAAGTGGCAAAAAGAATTACCTTTGATTCAGAGATCATTGAAACTCTTTAAACCAGCCTAAGGCAATTCTCGAGCGATCGTTTGGAGGGGGTCGGTAGAATGGCATACTCGGACTTGGATGATGTGGATTACCTTGTTGAAGACAATGTAATGGATGATTTTGCTTACCACCGGAAATGGAAGAGACCCATGGTAGAATGGCACAATGGCGGTGCAAGCTGGGAACAGAATGCAAATGCTGGGAATGATTCTGGTAACTGGGGAAGAACCCAACAATAGAGAGTGAATTCACTGTTGGAGTGGTTATAGCATAACCGAAGAGACTAGGAGCAATCCCGGTTAGTGCCGGCGATAATACCTAGCGCTTGTGCGTGCTCTCAAGAACTTGAGCATTTCCATATTCATCAGGTTTTACCAATATCCATGTCAAGGATCCTGGCAACACAACTTGCTACCATGATGAATGATGATGGATGATGCAGATGCAAAGGAAGATATCACTTCCTCAGATTTCACCCTTGGCGGGGCCAAGGAAATAAAATCTGGATGATCGACTGAGAGACATTTAGCACTCCGCCTCTAATGTTCTCCTTGATGTGCTAGTGTATCCCATTCATAGATATGGTTTGATATCTAGAACATCAAGTAAAAGGTCGGACTTTGGAACACAAAAATCATAAGGCACAACTAGGGAGTAAATCCTACGAAGTCCTTATGGGAAGGTGGCCAACTTCCTCAATCAAGATATTATAATAACAGGTCTTCCGGCTGGGTGTGTTGGCCACGACATCCACTTTACCGGTTATCGCGAGACCAATATTATAGTTCTTGGGAAAATGTTCCAACCATCACATCTGCCTGAGATTCAGATCTGGCTGGTGTCAGGATATTCTAGACTCATCGAGTCTAAGAAGAAAAACGAAAGTTTGCAACACAAATCGACGAGATGGCGTTGCGAGATTCTCGGGGAATGAACTATGATAGCAAGCTCCAAAAACACGAGCCGGTTCTGCTACAAACATGTGAACACGTTGTCCCAGACAAGCATGGCCACGTAGTAGTCTTATAATTAAACACTACCGAGTTCAGGTGGGGAACCATCATCAAGGATATCGAAGTCTTTACGCAAGTCCATGGATTAGATCCCAAGCATAGACTTCTTTTCCTTGAACAAGTCAATCAGTGGCTTAGTGTGCTAGGGACACATATAGAATGGAGGTTGCAAGTCTCTGAACCACAGAATACTTCGCACGTATGCATGACTGATTTGGGATAATTCCAAAGGAAACAAAACAATCTTCCTCGAATTCATGGCGGCAACTTGCATCAGATGCACATGAATTAAAGGAAGTCACTTCTTACATCCGAACGTATGCTTCATGAGCTAGCATGAAGAAATGCTTTCAAAAGTTTCCAACACTAGCTTAATGTTCAACAAAATCATGGAGGAGATAAGGATGTTGTCAATGGGCTCAACAACAATTCATCCGGGTTTCCTTTTAAAAGGAATTCCATAGTTAAGTGAACACGGTGATAGCATTGGTTAGACCCAAGAATATAATGGTGTATGCTCGATGAAAAACCACGAGTAGGACAACATTACGAACATTTTTGGTTCTGATTTGATTTGAGAATAGCCCATACTCAACTCAAAGTTTTGGCAAGACAATAGCTCCAGCAACTGATCACAGGGACCAATCGCTGAATATATCATCTTTCTTAGACACACATTACACAAGAATATCCCTTTGGAATGAACTAAGTCAGGCAAGCTTTTATCTTCCAACTCTCCAAGTTGTTGTCTAGCTTAACCAACTAGCTCAGGGATATCTAACACCGATCTTGGAGAGAGGGTGGTTCACAAGAAAAACCAACTTGATCACGAGCTCAACATAACAGTCAGGTGACAACCTGGTGATACTTTCGAGAAGATATTCGGAAAATCACGAACCACCGGTATGTTACTAAGCTTGAGAACAATCTTGCTTTTTAGAGCATGACGATATGATCAACAGAGCAAGGTATTGACACAATCCTAACTCATTGATCAGAGGGTGCACCAGAAATAAGGACTAGGTAGCACGATCAATCTTAGAATGATGACTCAATAATCAGCACGCTAAGAAATAGGTTGTTGTCCATTTAACTACCAAGCAACTTGCTAGCAGTATTGATTTCACACACCACGATTCACTTGTCGGCATTCCGGTTACAATAACACAGGAACCGAGGAATGAACAATGATGGCAAGAAGTATCACTGTACCAAGAGTTCATAGGATGGTGTGCAATTCCTATAACAATCCCGATATAAAGATGGTAATACTCCAAGGTAGAGCAGAACAAAAGCTGGATTAGCAATTTGTTCTGTGGAGCACAACTTCTTTGACCCAATCCTGGATATGGAAGAGGTACTGGAGTTTGTTTCTCCTAGTCATTCCAGAATAGAATGGTTTGACGGACCACAAGAATAATAAGCATTGATAACACGAATGCACAATTACTCTTGACTATCAATTGATAGACGAAGGTCAGTAGACAACTAAAGAGGGACAACTCAAAGGAACATATAATTTTCTGAGTTGTGGATGCATAGATTAGTATGTCGAACCAAGTTCAACATAATTCTTCCGGATAACCCATGCAGAAGGGTTGAGCTGGCAGAGTCACAATATAGCATGGAGAACTCATCGAGAGCACTCTTGTTGTCATCTTTTGGTTCAGAAGAACTCCTGCCAAGAATGGTTCATGGTAATTGGAAGAAGGATGTACCATGAACCTCGAGGACTATCGCAAAGGTTACTAATATCCTAAAGGAACTAGCCAACACTATCAACATGAAGTAAGTAGAGTGAATCTCGGGTTCAAGAACCCAGGAATAGAATACCTACTAACTAAATGGCATCACGGGATGCTTTCAATAATGACGGCCAGAATCATCACACTGGAAACACAGATCATGGCTAGACCACTAGATGATCCCCTAAGCACTTAAGGTCATAATTATTAACTCCAACATATATGTCGAGGCAACAGAGTACCTCAACTCACCGATTAGTGTGGTTAACCTGGCCCAACGGAATATAAAAACCAGAGGGAAAGGACTTGCAAGTGCATCAGATTGTTTAGAAACCTGGGATGACTCGGACAGCATAACGGCTGTAAATGCTCAGAAAAGATTTGAGACATTCACAAAAATGGTGGCATAACCACTCAGAAGCACAATATCAAGGTTTCGAGATCAACAGTAACATACAGAAGTAGTAGGAACTGGACTGAGGCTTAAGTCCAATAGTTCTATAGGTCTACGGATTAGTAACACGTGATCCTGATAGAAAGAAGAGAAAGCCTAGTTCTTAACCCCGTAGGAAGGATAAGATGACTCGGATTAGAAGGCATAAGGTATAAGGAGTAAAAAGAGCCTTACGTTCCATCCCACAATCAATTCCCTTATATAACTAAAGAATTTCTAGACTCAACTTCGACCAGTTTGGCTTGGTAATCCTACAGGCAGTCAGGCTCTGATACCAACGCTGTCAGGACCCCGACTCAATGCCACATCGATCTAGCATGTAACACCTCATATCACTTTGCGGCCTCACGCACGGTATTCCCACGGGTGTCGCCTTACCTTTGCCCGGGACCGTTTGCGCCTTTTGGCACACGTATATGATAGTGTCGCTAGCATCTGTATGATAAGGAGCCCGGGCTGACATGGCTAGTTGTAAACCCAAAGTGGCACAAACTTACAGGGACAGACATCCATGACCTAGCATCGAACGTGTCGGTCATCAGCGAGTGAATCCAGGCTGTAGCACTAGGCTAGCAGGACTCCGGTGAACCGGGCTGTAGCGGGCTAACAGGACTCTGGTATTCATCGCGTGACATTTCCCCGAAGGGACAGACACAGGAACGAAGAAGGACACATGCCGGCCAGCCTAAGTGTTCCGGAGCAGTAGCAAGCTACCATGGCTCAGTGGAATCACTAGGAGACATTTCCCGGTAAGAGAGGCTACTAAGGATAAACAACTAGATAGTCAGATCCCACACATACCAAGCATTTCAATAACATACACACAATATGCTCGATATGTGCAAATACAACATGACATCACAACACGACTCTACGACTCAAGTAATTTATTCAATAGGCTCCGAGGAGCGAGATATTACAAACATGGGTCTCATGACCCAACAATCAGAGCATACAAGTCAAAGAACATGCGGAAGCTTAATATGTCTGAGTACAGACAACTATAAATGAAAAAGGCTGAAAAGCCTGACTATCTACCAGATCCTGCCGAGGGCACAAGATCGTAGCTGAGGTAACAAGCTAAACGTCGAAGTCCACGCGGTACTACTAGCGAGACCGAAGTCTCTCTACAAAAACATAAAATAGGCAAACGTGAGTACAAATGTACCCAGCAAGACTTACATCAGAACTAACTACATATGCATCATTATCAACAAAGGGATGGTGGGGGTTTAACTGCAGCAAGCCAGCTTTGACTCGGTGGCTATCCTGAACTACGACTGCAAGTAACTCTTTTGAGGTGGCGCACACGAGTCCACATATTCACCATATCAATACACCACTATGGATCCGCTCTCGTCTCCCTACGAGAACGCCATCCATAGCACTCACGCTTATCTTGCGTATTTTAGAGTATCCACTTTCACTTGTCTATGAACTGATATAGGCAACCCAGAAGTCCTTTTCCGCGGACACGGCTATTCGAATAGATGATGTTAACCCTGCAGGGGTGTACTTCTTCACACACGCTCTCACCACTTACCGCCGTTTACACGACATGTACTCGGCAACCTTCAAGCGGAAGCCCAACGTGGGTGTCGGCCATGGCCTACCTAAACACTCGAGTCTCTAGTCCAGGTTTATCGCCTATTCGGGTTCCATCCATGAGGAGATCCGGCCGGGGTTTCGCTCACAGCCCCAAACAATGTGAACAGGGTTCCCGAGACACCAAGCGGGCGCCCGGTACACCGTGCCACGTGCCTACCGCATCACAGCCCACCCCTCCGGTCAGCGCTGCCCACGGCCTCCAGCATACTACAAACACCAGAAACTACTTGCAACTCCTGGACAGAGGACAAGGGTGATTAAGAAGCCGAGAGGGTCCATTGGTTTCGGGCCCAATGCGTGGTAGTAGCTGAATCATGGATCACAAACACAGAACTCAGTTCCTGAGGACGGCTGCAATGAGACAACCCACCATGTACTCCTACATGGCCTCTCACCGCTACCTTTACCAAATTGTGTTCACACACTTAGCTCACACACAGTAGGACATGTTTACACACCTCTGATTCATTCCCGATGAATCAGACCTGACACAACTCTAAGCAGTAGCAGGCATGACAAACAAGCAAGAATGAGTAGGCACAACAGGGCTCAAACAACTCCTACTCATGCTAGTGGGTTTCATCTATTTACTGTGGCAATGACAGGTCATGCAAAGGATAAAGGGGTTCAGCTACCGCAGCAAGTAACAAATATGTCGTTGTTGTCCTAATGCAGTAAAAGAGAGCAGGAGCGAGAGAGTAGGATTGTATCGGAATGAACAAGGGGGTTCTGCTTGCCTGGCACTTCTGAAGATAACATTGAGTCTTCATCAGTGTCAACGATCACATCATCGGTACAACGTCTATCGAGGGGGAACAACACCAGCAAACACAGAAGAAACACGATCAATGCAATGCACAATATGATGCATGCTATGACATGGCAATATGAATGTGTTTTGGGCTAATGCACCTAGCTATGATTTAAATGAAGTTGGTTTCAATACATGATTCAAACTCCAACTCCATATATGATTATTTAAATGCCCTTTATTTGTTTTGTCCAAAACAGAGGACAAACATTATTCAAACATGCATGAAAATGGTACAGATGGATTCCTTGAATTTTTCTGATAATTTTTCATATATAATTTATTTAATTTGGAGCTACGGTTGAATTTCTATGAATTTTAGAAGTTTATACAATTTTCTGGAATTTCCTGAATTATATTAAAAACCAGAAATGATTTATTGCGTCAGCACTAGGTCATGCTGACCTCAGCAGGTCAACAGGCGTCGACCAGGTCAAACCTGACTGGTGTGGCCCACCTGTCATTGACTCAGCACTAACCTGGGTTTAGTTAACTCTTAACTAAAGTAATTAGAAGGGCTGGGGCCCACATGTCAGTGACACAGGAACTAATCCCGGTCAAACCCAGTGCTGACTGGGGTTTGACCAGGGGTGGGGCCTACTGTCAGTGGCTGTAGGTTGTTTAGTTAGTTGGGTTAGCTCCTAATGACGGAGCCACGTCGGCTCGCCGGAGTTTGGCCGGCGGCGACCAAAAACGCGGCGGAGACGCACCGGGGTGGCTCGGGTTTCGTCTATACTGCACCGTTCAGTGCGCCCTTTGGCCCTACGGAGAGCTGGCGCGATGGCGCGTCGGATGGTTGTGGTCTCCGGGCCTGGGGTGGCCGGAGTCGACGGCGGCGAGCTCGGTTGCGGCCGCCGGGGCTCGGGTGAGACACGGGCGACCACTAGGGGGCACGAGAGGGCGAGCTGCGGCATGCAACGGGCTCGTGGAGACGTTCTGAGCACGATGGTGTACTCGGGTGGGAGCTCCAGTGGCTGTGGCCACGGCTACGCCATGGCCGGCGGCGAGATGTTCTCGGCCGTCATGGGGAATGAAGCTAGAGAACGACCGCGAGCTTGAGAGAAGAGGGGAGAGGAAGAGGGGCTCACGGCGAGTGCAGAGGTGGCCTCGGCGTGCTCGGGGAAGACTCAGTGACGGCGAATCGGCGGCGGCGGGCGGCGGAGCCCGAGGAGGAAGACAATGGTGATGGCGGCGTTCCAGGGCGTCCGACGCCGTGCGTCTCTACGAGGAGGCGTAGCCCACAGTGGCGGGGCGCGTGGGCACGACGGCGAGGCGAGAGGGAGGCTGTGGCCGCGTCGGCATGCGGCGGCGCTTTCCGGTGTGTTCAGGCGTCGTGGGAGAGAGCGACAGAGGAGGAGTTGGGGACGAGGGAGAGTGCGAGGGGGTTCCAGGGGGTGGCGTGGAGCTGCGGGAGACGCCCAGGGAGAGGAGGAGGCAGCCAGGCAAGGTGGTGGCGTGGCGAGCTCGGCGGCGTCGTGGTGTCCCTCCTCTGCCTACTGGCACGAGGAGGAAGGCGACAGGGGGAGGCGCCTGGTGGGCTGGGCCGGCCAGCTGCAGTGCCGGGCCGGTTGGCTACCAGGTGAGCGCTAGGTAAGATTCTCTCTCTCTTGTTTTTCTATTTATTTCTGTTTTCTAGTTTTTGCTATTTTGTTTTAATTTGGTTTCTTAACCAAATTATTTTTGCAGCTCTCTGGGAATTATTGTGGATGCATTAAGGTTTATCCTAGAGCTCCACAAAATATTCCAGGATTATTGGAGCAATAAAAATATTTATAGAATTTATTTGCTCCAACTCAAATACAATATGGTTTATTCAAAAATCCAAAAATGTCTTGGAAAAATATCCATAATCTCTGGATATGGTTTTCACCCTTTTCCATTAATCATGAACATTTTTGCAAACCAATTTGGGTTCTTTGAAAATATTTTGAAATTGAACCTATTTGCATTGCTTTGGTGCTAGGGCTTGGTCATCCCCATTTCAAATTTCATGAACTTTAAACATGATGCATGGGTGCTTATGCAGAGTCAGGCAAGGGCTTAGCTAGGGCTGTGACATCTACGCATTAAATTAAAATATAAATGGCATTATTATTTTTGGATGAGATCATGAATTTTGCAAAATTGCGTATGGACGAAAATCGGTCTATCAGACACCCATACTCTATTGAATTCTAGCATGTGCATGTGTTTATTTCATATTATCGATCCATAGAGTGAGAGCGGTTTGAAATACAGGCAATGGATGCTTTTACAATTCATATATAAACATTAATTAGTGCACTCCATGTTGTTAGTGTGAAGCACTTTATACATTTGTCACTTGCATGGATACATTCCAAATTGCTAGCTATGAAATAAAATACATGTCAAATTCAGCATAAAGGGGGTTTCGAAGATTCGAATTCATAGGAAGTGCATTCATCTATTTGAACCCGAGATAATGGCATTTGTAAATCAGATGTAAAAGGGGGCATCGATCTTTGTTGTGAGTTTGAACATGGTATATATATTCATACGCATATCTAACTTTTTTTTTGCAACCAAGGAGATTATACCTGGAACCATGCGTGCACTGAGGTAAGTTGCATATTTTTTAATATATACTCGTGTACAATGTATATTGAAATGTACCCCCTCCATTCCAAAATAATCGTAACTTTAGAATTTTCAAGAGTAAAGATTTGTGAAGTTTGACAAATCCTGAAAGTTCAATTCAAGAGAACCGAAAACGTTAATGCTTCTGCTCCCAAATATTGAATGAAGCGCCAAATAGGCCTCTAGTCACCCAAAACCACGCGAGACTAATGTTTTGGTGGTAGGAAATTACTATCCTGACTCTGGCCCGTGTAGCCTATCTGCCCGATGTCCAAAGGTCTAAACCGGGGTAGGTTTGTAACTTCACCAAGACTCCAGTCTCAACCGCCTCCGAGAAGCATTCATATGCCGTGGGCGCCTAAACACCCATGCGCTCGGCCGAAATCTATCCCGCCCACATTTGGGACACCTGACATGGCTGTCCTACCCCCAACCCGCAATATGTCCGAAATTTTAGATGGGGGCAAAGTTTGTAACTTTCCCCAAATTTCAAACAAGCGCGTCTCAAACCGAAACATTGTTCCCCCTTAGTTCCCCGCCTCCCTCCGTTTCCCCATTCATACTCCGTGGGCGCGAAAACGCCATCTCCACTAGCCACGAAACCCCAACCTCCTCCGTCCTCCACCCATAGCGGCCAATCCACCGCTGCCCTCCTCCATCACGCCGGAGCCGATACCCCGACGTCGTCGTCCAACGCAACCGCAACCGCAACACCCTCAAGGACTTAGCAGCTGAAGCCGAGGCAGAGCTTCCTCCACGATGCCGACGTGCGCTGTACCAGAACCACTCTGACCATGCCGTCCTGCGCCTCACTGCTGCGGCTCCACTGTCGCAACCGTCCACCGCACCAGAGCTGTTCCCGCTACACCGTCGTTTGCCGCCTCGGATCTGCTTCCCCGCCGCCGATAGACGGCCACCGGACCACACTCAACAACTTGGCCATGGGTTCGTCCAAGGCTGCACCGTCCTCCACAACTCCTGGTTTCCGGTGAACAACAAGATCGTCGAAAAAACAGAAGGAGGACACAGCACTGCCAGCAGAAAGAGGTACTCCTCTTCCCTTATTCGTGCAAATCTTACGCCTCCGCTCACACCGTATTCATCCCACAAAAGAAACTAGTTGAAAGCACAAGTGCTCCCTAGGTGGTTTTGGTAATTAATGTCAACATATCTCTTGTTGGACTAACACTTTTACCTAGTACATTTCAGACAAGTTCAACAATGGAGTGGCATGGACTAAAGGATGTGGGAACTCCTTCAAGATGCTAAGGACAAAGGATTGGCTCAAGATATAAGCTCAAGACTCTTCATTTTCTATTTTAGTGATCCAAGATCACATTGAGTCTAGGAAAAGCCAATACTATCAAGGAGGGATGAGGTGTTGCTTAATGAGTTTCTTGCTCCACGGTGCTTAGTGATATGCTCCAAAACCCTCAACTACTTTCCCACTTCCACACATATGTCCTAAACCCAAAGTCAAACTCGGCCCCACCGATTCTTTCTATCTGGCACCACCGAGTTCAGATGTCTTAGCCACTGCCACAAACCCTAGGAAAATCGGTCTCACTGATAGGGATCTCGGTCTCACCGAGATGGGATTGTAATCTCTCTGTGTATGACCATTACCAAAATCGGTCTCACCGAGTTTGTGCAATCGGTACTACCGAGATTACAATGCAAACTCTCTGGTCAACTTATTACCAAAATCGGTCCCACCGAGTTTGAGTAATCGGTCCCACCGAGTTTACCTGACCAACTCTCTGGTTAGTTAATTACCAAAATCGATCTCATCGAGTTTGTGTAATCGGTCTTACTGAGATTACGTTATGCCCTAACCCTAACCATATCGGTCCTACCGAGTTGCATTTCGGTCCCACCAAAAATCCTAACAGTCAATAGGTTTGCTGAATCTGTCCGACCGAGTTTGTTGATTCGGTCCCACCGAGATTGGTAAATTGTGTGTAACGGTTAGATATTGTGTGGAGGCTATATATACCCCTCCACCTCATCTTCATTCGTGGAGAGAGCCATCAGAACGAACCTACACTTCTAGCATCCTATTTCTAAGAGAGAACTACCTACTCATGTGTTGAGGCCAAGATATTCCATTCCTACCATATGAATCTTGATCTCTAGCCTTCCCCAAGTTGCTTTCCACTCAAATCTTCTTTCCACCAGATCCAAATCATATGAGAGAGAGTTGAGTGTTGGGGAGACTATCATTTGAAGCACAAGAGCAAGGAGTTCATCATCAACGCACCATTTGTTACTTCTTGGAGAGTGGTGTCTCCTAGATTGGCTAGGTGTCACATGGGAGCCTCCGAGAAGATTGTGGAGTTGAACCAAGGAGTTTTTAAGGGCAAGGAGATCGCCTACTTCGTGAAGATCTAGTGCTAGTGAGGCAAGTCCTTCGTGGGCGACGGCCATGGTGGGATAGACAAGGTTGCTTCTTCGTGGACCCTTCTTGGGTGGAGCCCTCTGTGGACTCACGCGACCGTTACCCTTCGTGGGTTGAAGTCTCCATCAACGTGGATGTACGATAGCACCACCTATCGGAACCACGCCAAAAACATCCGTGTCTCCAATTGCGTTTGAATCCTCCAAAACCCTTCCCTTTACATTCTTGCAAGTTGCATGCTTTACTTTCCGCTGCTCATATACTCTTTGCATGCTTGCTTGCTATATGTTGTGAATGGTAAACTTGTGCCTAAACTCCACTTAAACTTAAAGAAGCTAAAAACTGCAACTTTGGTACTTAGTGTCTAATCATCCCCCCTCTAGACACCTCTTCTCAAGGTCCTACAAGTGGTATCAGAGCATTGGTCTCCATTGCCTTGGTTTAATCACCATTGGAGGAAGATGGATGAGTCTACTTTGGGGAGTCTTAGACATAGAGTGCCTATTCTTGATGGAGAGTATTTTCATGAGTGGAAAAATGAGATGCTTGTAATTTTCAATCAATATCATTTGAACAAGTACATTTCTAGTCCTTGTGCACCTTATGTTGATCCTATGCATCCTACCCTTGATGAGTCTATTGACATGATTAGGAATGTTAGAACTGTTAATCTTATCACTAGAGGCTTGCCTAGAAACTTGGTTGGAAAACTGCCTACTCTTGAGTGTGCCTACACTATATGGAAATTTCTTGAGGAATGATTTCCTGATTATTCTTTGAAAAATCTTGATGAAATTCTTCATAAGTCTATTGCTTTGAGTAAGATGAATACTAGTGATCCTATGTTTGGTGATCGTCTATTTGAACTTACAAATCTTATGCGTGCCAAAGGAAATGTTGGAATTATTAGCGATATCATTTCCGAAGCTACTAGAATTCATAGAGGAGATTATTGTCAAACTCATACTAATGAATCACCCTCTCTAGGATTTGATCCACCACATGACGATGTTGAACATGGATACTATGATGAGGATGATGATAGTGACTTCGATCTTGACAATGCAATGAGACATTTTGGTCTTATGGCAAATCTTCGGGGATATATGGCAGGAGGAAAGGAATGGGTTCTTGATTATGGATGTACCGATCACATGACCGGAGATAAAGACATGTTTCGTAAGCTTGCTGAAAATGATAGTCCTCAAAAGTATGTCACTTTCGGTGACAACTCAAAGGGTAAGGTGGTTGGCCTTGGTAAGGTGGCCATCTCACATGATAGCTCCATACAAAATGTTATGCTCGTTGAATCTCTTGGCTACAACTTACTTTCAGTATCTAGACTTGTTGATTTCGGTTTCAATGTCCTATTTACTGAAGTAGATTGCCAAGTGTTTCGTTGAGACAATCATAAAAGGGTCTTTACCGGTATACATAGAGGTGATCTATACATAGTTGATTTCACTAAAAAGGCTCAACCTAAGACTTGCTTCATTGCTAAATCCTGAAAAGGTTGGTTATGGCATAGACGACTAGGTCACGTTGCCATGAGAAATCTTGACAAGCTTATTAAAGGGAATCATATCCTTGGTGTTAACGATGTCATATTTGATAAGGATAGACTTTGCAGTGCTTGTCAAGCAGGTAAACAGGTTGGAGGAAGGCATCGCGTGAAGAACATCATGACCACAAGGAGGCCACTCGAGCTACTTCACATGGATCTTTTTGGTCCCAACTCTTACAAGAGTCTCGGTGGAAATTCTTTTGGTCTAGTTATAGTTGATGATTTTTCAAGATTTACGTGGGTGTTCTTTCTCGATGATAAATCGCAGGTCCAAAAGATCTTCAAAAACTTCGCTAGGAAGGCCCAAAATCAATTTGAAGTGAAGATCAAGAAGGTTCGCAGCGACAACGGAACGGAGTTCAAGAATGCAAATGTGGACACCTTTCTTGACGAAGAAGGGATTTCACACGAGTTCTCAGCTATGTACACACCTCAACAAAATGGAGTTGTTGAGAGGAAGAGCCAGACGCTCATCGAAATGGCGAGAACGATGCTTGATGAGTACAAGGCACCGAAGCACTTTTGGGCAGAAGCGGTTGAGATAGCTTGTCATGCAACAAATCGCTTGTATCTTCACAAGCTACTCGGCAAGACGACATACGAGATCCTCACCGGTAACAAACCCCAAGTTGGATACTTTCGAGTATTCAGCTCAAAGTGCTACATTCTTGATAAGCATCATCGTTCTAAATTTGCTCCTAAGTCTCATGAAGGTTTCCTACTAGGTTATGGCTCAAACTCTCACACTTACCGTGTCTACAACAATTTCACCCGAAAGGTTGAAGAGACGGTAGATGTGAAGTTTGATGAATCTAACGGCTCGCAAGTAGAGCAATTGCCAATTGATGTCGAAGACAAAGATCCTTCGGAAGCAATCCAAGACTTGTCTATTGGCAAGGTTTGTCCAATGGAGGTGAAGGAGAGTACCTCGTCTGTCCAAGTGGAAGCTTCTACTTCACGACAAGGTGAACCAAGAGTTGATATGGAAGCATCCACAAGTCGGACACACCAAGATGAAGAAAACGAGGAAGTGCATCAAGATGAACGTCAACAACCTCCCTCTCCACCACGACAAGAGTACGATAACGCCAACAATGAAGAAGGCCAATAAGAAGAACAAGATGAAGAAGAAGTTCAACCAAGAACCAAGCAAAAGCTTTCACGAGTTCGAGCAAGAATTGCTAAAGACCATCCCGTCGAGCAAATCTACAATGATATTCAAACCGGGAGAATCACTCGCTCTAAAACTCCATTAGCTAACTTTTGTGAAAACTATTCTTTCATCTCTAGCATTGAAGCTATGAAGGTCGAAGAAGGATTGGAAGATCCGGATTGGATAAATGCCATGCATGAAGAGCTACACAACTTTGAGAGGAACCAAGTTTGGACATTGGTTGAGAAGCCCGACAACAACCACAACATCATCGGTACCAAATGGGTGTTTCGCAACAAGCAAGATGAAGATGGACAAGTAGTTCACAACAAAGCACGTCTCGTCGCCCAAGGATACACACAATTCGAAGGTATGGACTATGGTGAGACTTACGCTCCCGTTGCTAGACTTGAGTCCATTCGCATCTTACTTGCCTCTGCTAATCACCACGATATCACCCTGTACCAAATGGACATTAAAAGTGCTTTTCTAAATGGTGAAATAGAGGAGGAAGTTTATGTTAAACAACCTCCCGGCTTTATCAATCCTAAGAAACCAAATCATGTTTACAAACTTCGCAAAGCTCTTTATGGTCTTAAACAAGCCCCTAGAGCTTGGTATAAATGCTTAACTAAGTTTCTTCTTGAAAAAGGATTTGAAATTGGGAAAATTGATTCAACACTTTTTACTAAAAGGGTTAATGGAGAAATATTTGTGTGCCAAATCTATGTTGATGATATTATATTTGGTTCAACTAACCCTCATTTTAGTGAAAAGTTTGGGAAGCTAATGTCGGAGAAGTTTGAGATGTCAATGATGAGTGAACTCAAATTCTTTCTTGGGTTGCAAATCAAGCAAACTAAGGAAGGTACTTTTGTCTCTCAAACAAAGAACACTAAGGACTTATTCAAGAAGTTCAATATGCAAGAATGCAAAGGTATGTCTACACCCATGCCTACTAGTGGACATCTTGACTTGACCAAAGATGGTGAACCAGTTGATCAAAAGGTTTATCGCTCTATGATTGGTTCATTGTTATATCTATGTGCTTCACGTCCCGATATTATGCTAAGTGTGTGCATGTGTGCACGATATCAAGCTGCTCATAAAGAATGTCATCTTAAGGCCGTGAAAAGGATAGTGAGATACTTAATTCATACACCAAATTTTGGCATTTGGTATCCTAAGAGGGCCTCTTTCAATCTTGTTGGCTACTATGACTCGGACTATGCCGGAGACAAGGTTGATAGAAAGTCCACTTCGGGTACTTGTCAATTTCTTGTTAGATCTCTTGTATCTTGGTCCTCCAAGAAACAAAACTCAGTATCCTTATCCACCGCCGAAGCGGAATACATTTCTGCTGGTTCATGTTGTGCTCAATTACTTTGGATGACCCAAACTCTTAAAGATTATGGGATATATGTGAAACATGTTCCATTGCTTTGTGACAATGAAAGTGCTATCAAAATTGGTCATAATCCCATACAACATTCTCGAACTAAGCATATTGAAGTTTGTCATCATTTCATTCGGGATCATGTTGCTAAGGGTGACATTGATCTTAAGAATGTTCGCACCGAAAAGCAATTAGAGGATATATTCACTAAACCTCTTGATGAGAAAGTGTTTTGCAGGTTGAGAGGAGAATTGAATATCATTGATGCTTCAAACTTGGAGTAGAAACTCCATTGGATACATGCAAGACATGAGGTTATGACTAATCCTCGATATTTCTCTTATGATGAAAATCTTATGTCTTGGAGATATTTGTATCTTGCATGTTATCTAACCCATGTAGGTACTTGGTTGAATCAAATTCCATGATATTGTAACCTACTCATATCTTGAGCAATCTCTACATCACCAAGTCTCTACACAATGGTGGTTGAAGACAAGGAAGCACGAAACCATTCAAACATATCCTTTGACAAATTCTATGTTGAGCTTCATGATTTTCATTTTTGGATACACAAGTGCTCTTCCTTGCAAGAACTAACCCATGTAGGTAGATGGACTAAAATTCCAAGTGGTGCTCCCAACTCTTGATGAGCTACATCAACCTTGAGCAACCCACATAAGTTAAACTACATGGTCAACACCACCAACCAAGGTATGTTATTCCATCTTAGAGAAGCTTTACTCCGAGTCATGAGCTAAAGCAACTCGACAAGATGTGAGTACATCAAGATGCTTAAACGAAAAATGGTAATCCCATTTTGAGCTTAAACGATGAGTATGACCTATGATCAAGTGATCCCACTTCACTCCTAAGTCAATATACTCTAACATAGGTGACTTTGTCGCCGACCATCTCTAGATGAAGTTCTCTTGTGTTCTTCTCTGTGTTTTTGCATTTGTCTCATGCATATTTATTTCCCTCTTCAAAAAAAACTTCATCTAGATTTCTTTCTTTTCTGTTTGTTCAGCATTTTCTGCATCCAATTCATTGCATATTATCCAGTACATTCATTGCAAATCTTTGTGAGATATTACTAGTCTAGAGAGCTGAGGTGACAAGTGTTTTCTCTGTGATGAACTCGGTTTCACCGACTTGTTGTTTTCGGTCCAAACGAATCCTTTTGGTACAACCGAAGCATACCACTCGGTGCCACCGATTTCACAACAAGAAAAACAGTTTGCCACTTATTCTGTGTTTCTTCTGATCTAGCTCCACTCAATGAATCTTGTCCTCTACAAGCATCACATTTTATCAGTACTTTGTATTGTGACACAAGGACCAAACCCATTCACGACAAATTCCAGAAGACCCTTCTTGGAAATTGATGTCAAAGGGGGAGAGAGAGATCACATCAAAGCTTATCACTTAGAGAGATCACATCAAAGTCTATCACTTCCAAAGGGAGAGAGAGAATCACTTCCACAGGGGGAGAGAATACTCAAGTAGAAAGTATTTTTCAAGGATCCCAGATGCTTGGTGTTCAAGAGGAGAGATGCCACATGTCTTATTGAGGGGAAAAGACATGTTCATATGTGCTTATTTACATTAGCTTACATTAGCTCTGTTCATTTATATCTTTTAGCTCTGATTTTCTGTTCCCTATCTTCTCCCAGTATCCCATGCTAGATTCAGGGGAGCAAGACATCTAAGGGAAAGAAATCATTTAAATTCATTTCATATCTTTACTCTTGGGGACATGTCTAATCCAATGTGGTACTTAGTACTCACTCTCTACATGTCATCCCAGTCTTGGTATTCTTGTGGTTTCTTCTGTTTGCTCTGGCTAGTAGATGTATCTGTGTTATCTAACCTTGTTTACGCAGGTTCATTCCATCCTAAGCCAACTCAAGACTACAAGGTAAGTATATGCATCACACTCATGTGCATGAAGGTATTTTCCTTAATATTCTTTGCTCTGATGCATGTGGCCAAGATACATGTAACACATTGCCTACTCTGTCATGGTTATGCTCTCAAATGCTTCTATATTCCATATTCACATGATTGCATACATGTAGGGGGAGCCTACGCTTGTTACATGTCTTTCCAAAGCTTTACTTGCTACAATTTATATCTTTATCTAAAGCTTTGATGTATGTTGTCATCAATTACCAAAAAGGGGGAGATTGAAAGCACAAGTGCTCCCTAGGTGGTTTTGGTAATTAATGTCAACATATCTCTTGTTGGACTAACACTTTTACCTAGTACATTTCAGACAAGTTCAACAATGGAGTGGCATGGACTAAAGGATGTGGGAACTCCTTCAAGATGCTAAGGACAAAGGATTGGCTCAAGCTTCAAGCTCAAGACTCTTCATTTTCTATTTTAGTGATCCAAGATCACATTGAGTCTATAGGAAAAGCCAATACTATCAAGGAGGGATGAGGTGTTGCTTAATGAGTTTCTTGCTCCATAGTGCTTAGTGATATGCTCCAAAACCCTCAACTACTTTCCCACTTCCACACATATGTCCTAAACCCAAAGTCAAACTCGCCCCACCGATTCTTTCTATCCGGCGCCACTGAGTTCAGATGTCTTAGCCACTGCCACAAACCCTAGGCAAATCGTTCTCACCAATAGGGATCTCGGTCTCAACGAGATGGGATTGTAATCTCTCTGTGTATGACCATTACCAAAATCGGTCTCACCGAGTTTGTGCAATCGGTACTACCGAGATTACAATGCAAACTCTCTGGTCAACTTATTACCAAAATTGGTCCCACCGAGTTTGAGTAATCGGTCCCACCGAGTTTACCTGACCAACTCTCTGGTTAGCTAATTACCAAAATCGGTCTCACCGAGTTTGTGTAATCGGTCTTACTGAGATTATGTTATGCCCTAACCCTAACCATATCGGTCCTACTGAGTTGCATTTCGGTCCCACCGAAAATCCTAACGGTCACTAGGTTTACTGAATCGGTCCGACCGAGTTTGTTGATTCGGTCCCACCGAGATTGGTAAATTGTGTGTAACGGTTAGATTTTGTGTGCAGGCTATATATACCCCTCCACCTCCTCTTCATTCGTGGAGAGAGCCATCAGAACGAACCTACACTTCCAGCATCCTATTTCTGAGAGAGAACTATCTACTCATGTGTTGAGGCCAAGATATTCCATTCCTACCATATGAATCTTGATCTCTAGCCTTCCCCAAGTTGCTTTCCACTCAAATCTTCTTTCCAGCAGATCCAAATCATATGAGAGAGAGTTGAGTGTTGGGGAGACTATCATTTGAAGCACAAGAGCAAGGAGTTCATCATCAACGCACCATTTGTTACTTCTTGGAGAGTGGTGTCTCCTAGATTGGCTAGGTGTCACTTGGGAGCCTCCGACAAGATTATGGAGTTGAAACAAGGAGTTTGTAAGGGCAAGGAGATCGCCTACTTCGTGAAGATCTACCGCTAGTGAGGCAAGTCCTTCGTGGGCGACGACCATGGTGGGATAGACAAGGTTGCTTCTTCGTGGACCCTTCTTGGGTGGAGCCCTCCGTGGACTCGTGCAACCATTACCCTTCGTGGGTTGAAGTCTCCATCAACGTGGATGTACGATAGCACCACCTATCGGAACCACGCCAAAAACATCCGTGTCTCCAATTGCATTTGAATCCTCCAAAACCCTTCCTTTTACATTCTTGCAAGTTGCATGCTTTACTTTCCGCTGCTCATATACTCTTTGCATGCTTGCTTGTTATATGTTGTGAATGTTAAACTTGTGCCTAAACTCCACTTAAACTTAAAGAAGCTAAAAACTGCAACTTTGGTACTTAGTGTCTAATCACCCCCCCTCTAGACACCTCTTCTCAAGGTCCTACACTAGTTGAGCGCTTCTTACTGCATCTTCTTCGTGATACTAAATGAACAAGGTTTCCTCCCTTTTACTATTTCACCTTTGCTAGAGGTCAATAGCCCGCCTAGATTTCAATTCAGGGTCAGTCGAACAGCAATTAAAAGAAGCAGCACCCGCTGAGGCGCGCGGAGCACCTAGTCCGCCTATTCCCCGGGGAAGCGGCGCATCGGTGTCTATCATAGGGGTGTGGGGCGCAGGAGCTGCTTGCGCCCGTTTTGGAGGTCGACGGGGCTTGAATGGATGGCCGGAGGGGGGGGGGGCGGTGCCAAGCATGGCGGTGCGGTGAGGTCGAGGGGAGGGCACAGGCAGGGGAGGAATACTGGGCCGGTGGTCGCTGGCGTTTCGAGGAAGATCATCAACACTGACTGGCTGGAGGTAGATGAAGGCGATCTCCCCGTTCTTTGTACATCGGACGATGCAGAAAAAATGGACTGACCTATTTGCTTTCAGTCGACTGTTATTTTCGTAGAATCCTGTAGTAATTGAGTGTGCCATGCATGTTGTAGAGCTATCATATGTCTCCCGTCATTTATTTCTCACCGACCTGCTATCTGCTACCTTTACACTGTACTAATTGTGCACACACTTCACCCATACTCACACTATTGTTTTTTTATGCATGGGCATTTCCGACTCTGACACAGTGTTGATGAATGCAGAAAAGAAAAGACAGAAGTCGCTCCAGTGTAATTCGAAGATAAGGAGTAAGCGTTTCAACGCTCTAATGGGTGCAGTGTCAGCAGTTGGAGACAGTAAAAGTAGCTCTGCAATTGATGATCTCAATTGCCACACACAACCATCCCAGGTGCTTGCTTTAACTTTGCACTATCAAATGTGGTTGCATGTTGCATATGGTGTCTAGCTTGTATTGCTTCCAATTTGGTGAAATTGCATCTGCTTACTTTACACATTATACCTTTGATAATGACATGCCTTCCTGTTTTTGATACATACTACATATGTCTATTAACCATGTTCGTACATCAAACTAATGCTCTTTTGTATCCCTCGTCAATCACTTATGATGAGACAGTCACCCGGGTGGGTTACTGTGAGACGCTGAAAGTGCAATCATGCCCTTAATCATATTTTGATGTTGATGACAACACATATGCTAGGGACTAATCATGTTTATCAAGTATATCTCAGGATTATGTCTCAAGGACCGTGTGCATGGATCATGATTAGGGACAAAAGCATATAACTCAAGAATGGAGATACAAGATATTGACTTCATTTATGGTTTGTTCTTGAGTATAGGGATACCGCACTATTAAGAGGGGATCGTTGGATCTAGTGAAAAACTTGCTCAAAAGCCACTTTTTCTATACCTTGCCTTCGGACGTCCAGTGTTCTACGGACGTTCGGTCCCTCTTGCTTGCCCGGATGTCCGGCCACTTCCGGACGTCCGGTGTTCCACAACATAAGCATTTCTACGGATGTCCGGAACCCTTTGGACGTCCGACACTTTCACAACAGAAGCATTTTTACGGACGTCCGGACTCTCCGGTCGTCCGTGCTCCGGATGTCCGGCCCAGCTCGGACGTCCGTATCCTGTACACTGGGTTGTGGCTCACATTTTCACAGCGGCCGGTCGTCCGATGACTGTCGAACGTCCGGACCTATTTGTGCCTCCGGACGCCCGACCCATCCTGTACACTTACGTTTCTCCAAACGGTCACTTTTACCCACCACCTATATATATACCTTTCCCTTCCACGGGATAGGGTTGACCATTCACTTTGAGCCTATCAAGAACACTCCTCACTCTCTCTCATTCATCCACACCAAATCTTAGATTCCCAAGTGTTCTAGGAGCATTTGAGAGAAGTTCTCCAATCAAGTGATAGATCCACTCCTTCCCCTTCTTTGCACCAAAGGAATTCATGATTTGAGCAAGTTTTGAGCTTTTCCCCATCGTTCTTGTTACTCTTGGAGGTTGGAGACTCCTAGGCGGTAGGAGTCATTCGGAGAGGAATCGAACTTTGTGATTACCCTCGGAAAAGTTTGTGAGGGTTTGGAGACCACCCCAAGGTCTAAAACTAGTGGTTGAGAAATGCCTCCGTGGTGTTGTCTCAAAGGGAGAATAGGGTGAGCCTTCGTGACGTTGGTGTGCCTTCGTGGTAACATCCACCTCACTAATGGTGACTAGCTTCCCTCCAAGGAAGTGAACATCGGCATACATCCTCGTCTCCCGGAGTTGCGGTTATTCCTAACCCTAACTCTCTACTTGTGGTTACTTGTCTCTTTACACTTACGTACATCATATTGTGCTTGCCTACTTACGTGTTTGTGTTGTTTGCTTAGTACTTTGTGCTGACGTGCAATTGTTAGGCTCATCTTCATATTCTGCATTATTGCCTAAAATTGTCAAGTAATAATTAAAATTTGTAATTGTACCTATTCACCCCCCTCTAGGTCCATCTCGATCCTTTCAATTGGTATCAGAGCCTCGTGCTCTATTCTTGTGTATTAACCGCCCTAGAGCGATATGAACCCAGATGGGACTCCCCTGGTTGTAGATCCTAAGGATAAAGGCGAGGTTTCTTCTGAAGTCAAGTCCTTTATGTCTCAGGATCTAGAACGGGCCCTTGCTAAGCAAAAAGAGGAGCATGATGCTTCTCTTGAGGCCTTGGTCCAACTGAGATTAGCCACGTTGTCCGTGGTGCTTGCACCACACTCAAGTGGTGTGGGTTCGAGGCCAACCGTGCCTACCTCATGACTTGGTCAACAACCTCCTAGCAATGAACACGCCAGTGTTCCTTGGCTTTATGCAAGACCTTAGGTTGAGAAACCAAGATATAATCCTCAATGCAAACCTCCTTTACTTAGTGCCACTTCCGATTTTTCTTTGTGGAGAGTTGCTATGCAGGATCATCTTCGACATGGAAACGATGAGATGCTGGAGATCATAGAGTACGACTATCATGTGGTTGATCCAAAGAACCCCACACCAAGAGAAATATATGACAAGAACCTCAATGACACGACAATCATGTGTATAAGGAGAGGTATGGATGAAAATCAAAGGAGACCGTTCATACACATCACAAGTGCCAAGGAACTATGGGAAAGTATTATACGATCCAAGACTGGCACTTCTACCCTCCGGAGTGCTCAATATGAAATTGCCAAGGGGCAATTGCAAAACTTTTGTATGGGAAAAGGTGAAACCCCCAATCAACTCCATGAGCGTCTCATGACTCTCACTGCGGATATTGAGTCATGTGAGTGTGACAAGACACAAGATGGATTCAACATGACTAAGAGGTTTCTTGTGGATAAGTTGCTTCATGCTCTTGCTCCATATCACCATCAAATGGTGTGGGACATAAGACAACACCATACCTTCAAGGAAATGACTACAGATGACATCATATCCACCTTCCAACTATTTAAAGAGTCAAAGGCTAATGCCACAAAACATCTTGCCATGCATGGTTCCCCATCATCAAAGATCAATCTTGCATTGAAGGCCAAGAAAGTATGTGAAGATGAGCAAAGTGAAGAAGAAGAAGAAGAAGATGATGATGAAGATGGTGATGAGATTGAATCCGACGAGGGCCCTTCGTATGAAGACATGGCTCTTTTTGTCAAGAAGTTTAGCGCGGGAAAATTCAAGGGAAGATTTCAAAAGAAGAAAGTAAGAAAATGCTACAACTATGAAGAAACCAATCACTTCTCCAACGAGTGCCCTTATGAGAAGAGAGAAGATAAACCAAGGTTTCCCAAGACCTTTCCCAAGAAGAAGTTGCCAAATCCTTTGAACTCCAAGATCAAGAAGATAGATGGAAAGGCAATAGTTGCTCAAGAAGAATCTGATCCGGACGATCTTAGTGGTGTTGCCGGAGTTGCTCAAGACTCTCAAAACACTTTGAGGTTAGTAAACAAGAGTGGTGACGTGGTCACCTACAAGTACATGAAAGATTACAAGGGAAACGCTCACAAGTGCCTAATGGCAAAGGCCATGGTTGAAGAAGGAGAGGACCAAAGCTCTTATGACAAGGTCAAGGTAACTCCACGATCAAATCCTCCTCTTTTCACACCTTCTACTCCTAGTGATGAGTATCTTGATGCGGAGGATAGCTATGAGGATGATGATCTAGATGATCCTATGATTGCTAAACTTAATAAGTTCATGTGCTCCCTCAAAGGAAAGAAACTCACTATGTTTCGTATGCTTATGGAGATGGTGAGTAAGCACACCATCACCATTAAGGAACTCGAAACCCTCATCACCGAGGAAAAGGAAAAGTGTGAAATCCTTGAGCGGAAAGTCCAATATGAGGAAGCATGAAATGATGAACTATGCTTAAAAATTGGTGCAAATATTGATGTTCACACTAATGATCTTGCCTCCTTGAAAAAGGCTATTGACTCTTGCGAAGAGTTAATGAATGATAAAAGTAAGCTTGTGAAGTCTCATGCTTCTCTATCTAAGGATTGTGAGCTTCTATCCGTGTCTCTCAAGACTAAGGAAGGAAAGCTCACCGTTCTTAGAAAGAGTTTTGAGACGCTCAAACTTACTTATCTTGAAACTCTAGCCAAGGCTTACTCTTCCCCTATTATAAATGTTGATGCTTGTACTACTAACTCTAGTAGTGATCTAGCATCTATTCTTGAGGAAAATCGTTTTCTCAAGGCTCAAATTGAGAAAGGTCTCATGACATGTGCTCAAGGGCAAACGAATCTTGATGAGATTTTGAGCCAGCACAATGAGGTGTTTGCCAAAGAGGGACTTGGGTTTGACCCGAGCACAAGCAAGAAGAAGATGTCCTTCCAAAAGTGCACAACTCCTCTAAAAGAAACATTTGTAAGAGAAGGGCACAAGGAGAAAGGTAAGGTTGTGAGTGGGAAGGCCACAAGGGGCATGCCCACTCTCACCAAGCCTAAAGAGTTCATGCCTCCTTCCTATGTACTTCGTAAGACTAAGAATGGAGAAGTCTTTGCAAAATTTGTTGGTCCTCGAAATGCATTCCGGTTCTATGCTATTTGGGTCCCTAAGACCCTTGTAACTAACTTGAGAGGTCCCATTGCAAAATGGGTGCCTCTAACCAAGTCCTAATTGTGTGTAGGTAAACTTCTCCGGTGGAGTGAGATGGGTGATTGATAGTGGATGTACAAATCATATGACCGGAGATAGCAAATTGCTCTACGATTTCACGGAAGCTATTCAACCATTCATGAGCATTATGTTTGGTGGAGGTTCAAAAGGACAGGTACTCGGGTTGGGCAAGGTGGCTATCACAAATGACATGTCTCTTGCAAATGTTATGCTTGTCCAATCCCTTAAATACCACTTGCTTTCTGTTTGCCAATTGGCTTCTGTTGGTTATGATACACTCTTTGGACTAACGGATGTGAAAGTCTTTAAGAGAGATACTCTCGAAGTGGCTTTTGTTGGAGAGTTGTATGGCAACCTTTACACGGTTGATTTCTCGAAAGAGAGCACATTCCATGCAACTTGTCTAATGGCCAAGGCTGACAAGGGGTGGCTATGGCATCGCCGGCTAGCCCATGTCGGCATGAGAAATCTTCAAGATCTCTTAAAGGGGAATCACATCCTTGGACTAACCAATGTCTCTTTTGAGAAAGATCGTGTGTGTAGTGCATGCATAGCCGGGAAGCAACATCAATCAAAGCACCCACCCAAGAACATAGTATCTACTTCAAGGCCCCTGGAGCTCCTTCATGTGGATCTTTTTGGGCCTCCTTCATGGGATAGTCTTGGTGGGAAAAAGTATGGGCTTGTCATTGTTGATGATTACTCAAGATATACATGGGTGTTCTTCCTCAAGTCCAAGGATGAAACGAAGATCACCTTCATTGATTTTGCCAAGCAAGCCCAACGCAAGTTTGACAAAGAAATCCGGGCAATAAGAAGTGACAATGGCTCTGAGTTCAAGAACTATACCTTGGAAGAATTTCTTAGTGATGAAGGGATTGAGCATCAATATTCAGCTCCATACACTCCTCAGCAAAATGGTGTAGCCGAAAGGAAGAACCATACACTTGTAGAGATGGCAAGGTCCATGTTGGATGAATACAAGTCACCACATAGTTTTTGGGCCGAAGCTGTCAATACCGCATGCCATGCATCAAACTGGCTCTTCCTCCGCACTATATTGGAAAAGACTCCATATGAGCTTCTAACTGGAAACAAGCCAAATGTCAAGTACTTTCGTGTATTTTGGTGCAAATGTTTCATCCTCAACAAAAGAGAACGGTTAGGAAAATTTCAATCCAAAACAATTGAGGGTATATTTGTTGGCTATGGATCAAACTCTCACGCCTATAGAGTCTACAACAAATCCAATGGATGTGTTGTAGAAACTTGTGACGTGGTGTTTGATGAATTTAATGGCTCCCACGGGGAGCAAGTTGATCTAAGTGATGTAGGTGAAGAAGATTCTTCTCAAGACATTTTGACCATGGGTGTTGGTGCACTTCTTCCTATGGAACAAGAACCTCATGATGATGAAGAAGAAGATGGAGGTCTCACACATCATCAAACTACTTCAACATCCATGCCACCACAAGCTCCTATTGTTCAACCGATACCCTTAGCCCAAGTTGAAGAGGATGATCAAGTCTCTCTTAATGATAATCATCAAGAACAAGATCATCATCAAGAGCAAGAACAAGAAAGTCCAATCATTGATGATGAACCTCAACAAATGCAATATGAACAAGAAGATCTTCCTCCACACGTTAATGATCCATATGTTGAAGATGTGGATGATGGACATGAAGTTGAACCTCGTGAAACCCTCACCTCCATCATGCCTCGAGTGGCTGGTCGTGTTGATATTGACAAAATCCTCACCGGCATCTCGGAAGGTAGAGTCACTTGTAAACATTTGACAAACTTTTGTGCTCACTTCTCGTTTGTGTCTAGTATTTAGCCACTCAAGGTACAAGATGCATTGATGGACAACGATTGGCTAGTTGCTATGCAAGAAGAGTTGAACAGTTTTGAACGCAACCAAGTCTGGTCATTAGTCAAGAGGCCATCTACCGAGCACAATGTCATTGGAACAAAATGGATTTTCAAGAACAAGCAAGATGAAAATGGTGTAATCATCCGCAACAAGGCAAGGTTAGTGGCACAAGGGTACTCACAAGTTGAAGGTTTGGACTTTGGTGAGACCTTTGCCCCCGTTGCCCGTCTTGAATCCATTCACATCTTACTTGCTTATGCCGCTTTCAATGGTTTTACATTACATCAAATGGATGTGAAGAGTGCTTTCCTTAACGGTCCTCTACAAGAAGAAGTATATGTGTCACAACCACCCGGGTTCGTTGATCCCTTTCACAAAGACTATGTGTATAAACTTCATAAGGCTTTGTATGGCCTCAAACAAGCACCTCATGCTTGGTATGATCATCTGAAGAAGTTTTTACTCGATGATGGTTTTGTGAGAGGGGTGATTGATCCCACTCTTTTTACTAAGAGGGACAAGGGTGATTTGATCCTATGCCAAATCTATGTAGATGACACCATTTTTGGTTCTCCTAACATTCATTTGTGCAAGAAGTTTGCGGCTTCAATGACCAAGAATTTTGAAATGTCACTCAATACGGATTTGAAGTTCTTTCTCAGATTTCAAATTCAACAATTTCAAGAAGGAATTTTCTTATCTCAAGCAAAGTACCTCAAGGATATTCTAGAAAAGTTCGGTATGTCTGATGCTAGTCCATGCAAGACACCCATGCCAACCAAAATTACTCTCATTGAAGACACAAATGGTACTCCTTTCGACCCATCTACTTACCGCTCTATGATTGGTTCATTGCTTTATCTTTGTGCATCTAGACCAGACATCATGTTCAGTGTATGCATGTGTGCTAGATTTCTAGCTTTCCCTATGGAAAGTCATCATAAGGCGGTTAAGCATATTCTTAGATACCTTGTTCACACCCCAAAGTTGGGCCTCTGGTACCCCAAGGATGCTAAGTTTGATCTCATTGGGTACACGGATGCAGATCGGGCTAGAGACAAAGTGGATCGTAAGTCCACATCCGGTGCATGTCAGTTTCTTGGACGATCCTTGGTGAGTTGGTCCTCGAAGAAACAAAATTGTATTGCTCTCTCTACCGTAGAAGCTGAATACATTGCTGCCGCTAGTTGTGCAACTCAGTTGTTATGGATGAGGCAAACTTTGAAGGATTATGGTATCACCTATAGAAATGTGCCTCTTCTGTGTGATAATGAAAGTGCCATCAATATTGCTGAGAACCCCAAAGATCATCTCCGCACCAAACACATTGATATTAGGTATCATTTCTTGAGAGATCATGTTGAAAAGGGTGATATTCACATTGATCACATTGGCACATATTTTCAACTAGCAGATATCTTCACCAAACCTTTAGATGAAGCAAGGTTCTGTCGACTTAGGCGTGAACTTGGTATCTTGGAGCTTGACAACATTATGTGAAATCTAGTACCCATTCATGCATGAATCTAATGTCTTGTCATGATGTAGGCATATACTTAGGGGGAGGCATTCAATTCATGAATATTCTCACCCTACTTAATGCATAAAAAGAACCAACACTCTCAAAGTATCCATGGTTCTAGACCGATGGTGCTTTAACATGATGGAGCAGTGACTATGCACTCAAAGTTCAAATCTTTCCGTGTCATGTCATGACTACTCATACATTGTGGCATTAGCTACCACTTGTAGTACATGGCTATGATTCAGTGAGGTAGGGTATTAGTTACTAAATAAATACATTTTTACTGTGGACGGAAATTGTCTTCTCCTCATCATGATCAGCACTTACACCTTGCCTCCTGTCACACTTCTGGCGTCGGATGTCCGTAGGTTCCGGACGTCCGTGTGGTTCTTCAATGGCGGTCGTCCGTAGAAATTCGGACGTCCGTTCTTCTTTGAGTACCATCGACCGGTCGTCCGGCCTCTCCGGACGTCTGTGAAATCCTCTTTGGTTCCCTTAGTTGGCCTAGACGCCGAAACGCCAGACGTCCGTAAGACTCCGGACATCCGTAATAAACTTTCTATTACAATCTGTCCGGTCGTCCGAGGCCGTCGGTCGTCCGTAAAATCATCTCTGTCATCCTCTATTTTCTGTTGGTCCCGACTCCGGTCGTCCGTACCCCCCCGGTCGTCCGGACGCCCATTCAACTCCGGTCGTCCGTAGGCTCTGGCCGACCGGACGTTTTTACTGACCACTATATATACTGCGCGGTAGGGTTTCTCAACTGTCCACATCTTCTATCCGCTATTTCCCCACCACCGCCGCCGCTCCTACCGTGTGGAAACTCACCGCGGCCGCACGCCGCCGTGCCCCTCGCCGGGGCTCCTCCCCGCCGCGGATCTGCGGCCCTGCTTGGTGCTGCTCAAGCTCGTCGGCCACCTGCTTGGTGTTTTCCCCTTGGTCCAGCCGCTCGTCTCCTCCGTGTTCCTCCCTTCAAGGTAGGGCATAACCTTCCCTCCTCATGCATTCACCCTGATCTATGGAGGGGTGTTGATATGTGCCTTCCTTCTCCCCTAGGTCATGATGCCTCGGTCGAAGCACTCAGCTCGCAAGCAAGTCGCCAGAGGGCCGGCTCGTCCGTCTCGTCGTGGTGGCTCCGACGACTCCCAGGAGGAAGATCGCCGTCGGAAACGTGCCGCTCGTCCTCCCAGCTCGTCCAGTGATTCCTCCTCGGAGGGGTCGGACTTTGAGGATGAGCTTGAGGAGGTGGATCCGGCCCCGATGGTTGGTGTTCGCGTCGCTGCACCCAAGCCGGGCACTCGTCGTCCAACCTTTCACCCTCCTCCTCCTTCGGTGCAACCCCACGGTGATGCTCGTCACATCTCAATTGAGCCTCCACTGCCACTCGACCGTCATGTTAAGCATTTCAACGAGGTCCCCAAAGCTTCATGTCTTAAATTACGTCGCGATGTAGATCAATTTACTGTTGTTAGGGATTCTCAGGATAGTCGCTTTCGCACAAATGTCCAAGCTGACATTTTCACCACGATTGTCATCCCTAAAGGCTTGTCACTTCATGTCTGCATTGATCTTGAGCACATTCGCACTCATCCGGAGAAATATCCGGGATCCATTGAGCTCATTGAGTCGTCCAATCTAGCTGCTCCATTCGCCTTTCAACATGATTTTAACCACGCTGCCATTCATCAGTTCTATGCCACATGTTACTTTGCTCCTGATAACACTGTCACATGGATGACCTCAGACACTGCACTCACATCATCTTATGCTCAGTTTATCACTGCCCTTGGATTTCTCGACACTGGGTTCAAAATCCACAAGGATGACCCCAACCATAGGCCCAAGGGCATTGTGGTCTGTGCAGATCTCCTTAGACCTATACCAACTTTGTCTGCCACTGAAAAACAAAAGGGTCTAAACCAAGTCTCCATTTGGCGCTTTCCATTCAACATCATTTATCAGTGTATCATCCGCACCATCTATCCCAAGATGGGTGACAAGGGCTCCTGCAACAGCTACTGCATTGATCTCATGCATCGCCTCTTCACAGCTCCTAAAGGGAAGATCAATGTTCCACACTTTCTATGGCATGAGATCCGCCTTGCTAGCTTTCAGCACAAGAGGGCTTTTCCTCATGCACCTTTTATTCAGGCTTTTATCGAAAGTGTAGCTCCCTTTCCCATTGCCCGCACTCATGTACATGAGCGATGGGTCATTCCCGCTCACATGGCGGCTGATCATGTTCCTCCTCCTCCCGCTCCTGCTAGTCGCACTGCCGCTAGTGTTCCTTCTCATGCTACCCATCCTCCTTCCAGTGCTGCCCCCTTTGGGCGCATTGCTCGTTTTCTTGGGAAGGCTCACTCTGCCATGATGAAGATGTTCACCTTCCATTGCTCCCAACACCATGATGTGGTCACCTGCATGGTCACTTCCAAGAACGCTCTGAAGGCTCGTCTGAGAGACTCAGGAGTGTATGATGTGAGTGATGATGAGCATCTTCCTGAAGCCCCCCCTTCTGACTTTTGTTTTCCCTCCGGTCCTGAGTGGGCTGATTTCCTCAACGAGGCTGGTGGCAGTGGTGTTCATGATGATGATGATGAGGATGATCTCTAATGCTATTATGTTCCCCCCTAGTTTTCTATTTTTTGGATACTTGATGCCAAAGGGGGAGTAGGCTCTATATGCATGTTATGTTATTCTAGCTCATTATGTAATCAAACTTATTGTTATGGTTGCGCTTTAGCTTGTACTGAACCTATGTTATGAGTTTGTTTAATCTAAGATTGGGTGAATCTACATGTGATGAATCTATATGAAGTTTAACTCTTGATTATCGTGTGTATGAGATTTGGTTATATTGGCATCATTTTGAGGGGGAGCCCTCTCATCATGTTTTTTTATCTATGATGTCACTTTGAGGGGGAGCTTGCTCATTACTCATTCTTGATTATGGTTATTGAGCTCCACAACAAATACTTCCGATTACTATTATGAGTATGCATATGAGTTGTCATCAACTACCAAAAAGGGGGAGAATGAAAGTGCAATCATGCCCTTAATCATATTTTGATGTTGATGACAACACATATGCTAGGGACTAATCATGTTTATCAAGTATATCTCAGGATTATGTCTCAAGGACCGTGTGCATGGATCATGACTAGGGACAAAAAGCATATAACTCAAGAATGGAGATACAAGATATTGACTTCATTTATGGTTTGTTCTTGAGTATAGGGATCCCGCACTATTAAGAGGGGATCGTTGGATCTAGTGAAAAACTTGCTCAAAAGCCACTTTTTCTATACCTTGCCTTCGGACGTCCGGTGTTCTACGGACGTTCGGTCCCTCTTGCTTGCCCGGATGTCCGGCCACTTCCAGACGTCCGGTGTTCCACAACAGAAGCATTTCTACGGATGTCCAGAACCCTTCGGACGTCCGACACTTTCACAACAGAAGCATTTTTACGGACGTCCGGACTCTCCGGTCGTCCGTGCTCCGGATGTCCGGCCCAGCTCGGACGTTCGTATCCTGTACACTGGGTTGTGGCTCACATTTTCACAGCGGTTGGTCGTCCGATGACTGTCGGACGTCCGGACCTATTTGTGCCTCCAGACGTCCGACGTTCTCCGGACGTCCGACCCATCCTGTACACTTACGTTTCTCCAAACGGTCACTTTTACCCACCACCTATATATATACCTTTCCCTTCCACGGGATAGGGTTGACCATTCACTTTGAGCCTATCAAGAACACTCCTCACTCTCTCTCTCTCTCATTCATCCACACCAAATCCTAGATTCCCAAGTGTTCTAGGAGCATTTGAGAGAAGTTCTCCAATCAAGTGATAGATCCACTCCTTCCCCTTCTTTGCACCAAAGGAATTTGTGATTTGAGCAAGTTTTGAGATTTTCCCCATCGTTCTTGTTACTCTTGGAGGTCGGAGACTCCTAGGAGGTAGGAGTCATTCGGAGAGGAATCGAACTTTGTGATTACCCTCGGAAAAGTTTGTGAGGGTTTGGAGACCACCCCAAGGTCTACCACTAGTGGTTGAGAAACGCCTCCGTGGTGTTGTCTCAAAGGGAGAATAGGGTGAGCCTTCGTGGCGTTGGTGTGCCTTCGTGGTAACATCCACCTCTCTAATGGTGACTAGCTTCCCTCCAAGGAAGTGAACATCGGCATACATCCTCGTCTCCCGGAGTTGCAGTTATTCCTAACCTTAACTCTCTACTTGTGGTTACTTGTCTCTTTACACTTACGTACATCATATTGTGCTTGCCTACTTACATGTTTGTGTTGTTTGCTTAGTACTTTGTGCTCACGTGCAATTGTTAGGCTCATCTTCATATTCCGCATTATTGCCTAAAATTGCCAAGTAATAATTAAAATTTGTAATTGTACCTATTCACCCCCCTCTAGGTCCATCTCGATCCTTTCAGACGCCCTACTCGTTTAAAGAGTGCAGTGTCATCCTCCCCACATGATTCTCAAGAAACAGCAAGGCTAAATGAAGATAGTCAATGTAGCTCTCTAGTTGAT
This sequence comes from Triticum aestivum, assembly GCF_018294505.1. Classification (NCBI taxonomy): domain Eukaryota; kingdom Viridiplantae; phylum Streptophyta; class Magnoliopsida; order Poales; family Poaceae; genus Triticum; species Triticum aestivum. Next base: position 687,171,839 of record NC_057801.1, on the reverse strand, counting down.
CACCGCAATTCCCCCACACCATCGCAGGTGCTTGCTCTTACTTGGCAGTGTGATATGTGGTTGCATGTTGCATATGGTGTCTACCTTGTAATGCTTCTAATTAGGGTAAATTGCATCTGCTTAGTTAACACATTATACCTGTAAATATGACATGCCTTCCTGTTTTTGGTACATACTACGTCTTTCTATTAACCATGTTCTTACATCAAACTACTTCTCTTGTGTATCCCTCATCAATGCTCCTAATTTGTTAAATTGCATCTCCTTAGCTTACACATTATACACGTGAATATGACACGCCTTCCTGTTTTTGGTACATACTACATCTGCCTATCACACCATGTTCTTACATCAAACTATTGTTCTTTTGTATCCTGCGTCTATCGCTTATGATGAGACAGTCACGCGCGTGGGTTAATATGAGACGCAATACTCTTATAAAGAATGCAATTTCATCCTCTCCACATGATTCTCAAGAAACAGCAAGCCTAAATGAAGATATTAAACGTTGCTCTGTATCTGAAGACAGCACTTCCCCTACACCACCATCACAGGTGCTTTCTCCAACTTCGCAGTGTGATATGTGGTTGCATGTTGCATACAGTGTCTAGCTTGTAATGCTTCTAATTAGGGTAAATTGCATCTTCTTAGTTTACACACTATACCTGTGAATATGACATGCCTTCCTATTTTTGGTACACACTACATCTATGTGTTAACCTTGTTCTTACATGAAACTACCTCTCTTCTGTATCCTGCATCAATTACTTACGACGAGTCACCTTTATTCGTTGCATATTGCATATTATTTCTAGCCTGTTGCCATGTATTGCTTCTAATTTGGTCAAATACATTTGTTAGGGCACCCTTTTAATTTGGCAGAGTGATATTGGTTTCATCTTAGCTTGCATCAATTCTAACAAGTTCAAGCACCTTGTGCTTATTTTACACTTTATACATCATACATGTCAATATGTCACGCCGTCCTGTTTTTCATACATATTCCATCCTCCTATCATGCGGCTGCCTTACATGAAAGTAGTGTTCGTCAGTATCATGCATCAATAAGTTCTGAAGAGCAAATTTTATTCCTTTTTCTTGTGGGTTTGACTTGACAAGGCAAAATCAAGAAAGATGAAGGAAAAGAGTAAGGAAGGCGATGATGGTGGTCCTCTGCAGCAATGTAAACGGAGCATCTGTACCGATTCTCCTTGTACTGATAGTGCATTACATGGTCCAAGTCTCCGCTCCCCTACTCCACCATCTAAGGTGCTTGCTCTAACTTGGCAGTGTGATATCTGGTTGCATGTTGCATATGGTGTCTAGCTTTTATTGCTCCTAATTAGTGTAAACTGCATCTGCTTAGCTTACACATGATACATGTGAATATGACACCTTTCCTGTTTTTGGTACATACTATATCTGTCTATCACACCATGTTCTTACATGAAACTACTCTTCTTGTGTATCCTGCATCAGTCACTTATGATGGGACACCTTTAAGTTGGCAGTGTGATATTGGTTTGCGTCTTGAATATGATTTCTAGCATGTATTGCTTCTAGTTTGATGAATGCCACCTATGACGAGACAGTTTTAACTTGGCAGAGTGATATTGATTGCACCTTCCATATGGTGTCCTGCAGTGCTTCTAATTTGTTGAAGCGCCTTCTGCTTAGTTACCACATCATAGGTGTCAATATGTCAAGCCGTCAATTTTTTCGTACATATTCCATCCTCGTATCATGACTTTGCCTTTCATCAGAGTAGTGTTCGTCAGTATCATGCATGAATGAGTTCTGAAGAGCGAATGATATTCCTTTTTCTTGTCGGTATGACCTCACAATGCAAAATCAATAAAGCTGAAGGAAATTGGCAAGGCATTGGATGATGGTGGTCCTTCCGAGAAACTGAAACGGAGGTTCTCTACAGATTCTACTCCGCCATCCTCCCAACAAGATTCGCAAGACAACGCAAGGCTAGACAGTCAATGTAGCTGTGTAGATGATGAGCACATCTCCCCTACTCCACCATCATAGGTGCTTTCTCTAACTTGGCACTATTATATGTGGTTCCATGTTGCGTATGATGTCTAGCTTGTATTGCTTCTAACTTTGTTGAATTGCATCTGCTTACTTTACACATAATGCCTATGAATATGACATGTGTTCCTGTTTCTACATCAGACTATTATTCTTGCATATCTCGCATCATTCACTTATGATAAGGCACCTTTAAGTCGCCACTGTGATATTGGTTGTGTCTTGCATATGATTTCTAGCATATACTGCTTCTAATTTGTTGAAACGCCATAGAGTTTGAACTTGGCAGAGTGATATTGGTTGCATCTTTCATATGGTGTCTAGCTTGCAGTGCTTCTAATTTGTTGAAATGCCTTCTGCTTAGTTACCACATCATAGGTGTGAATATGTCACACCATCCTGTTTTTCATACATATTCCATCCTCGCATCATGTGTTTGCCTTTCATCCGAGTAGTGTTCGTCAGTATCATGCATGAATGAGTTCTGAAGAGCGAATTTTATTCCTTTTTCTTATCGGTTTGACTTCACAATGCAAAATCATTACAGCTGAAGGAAATTAGTCTGGCAGTGGATGATGGTGGTCCTTCAGAGCAACTCAAACAGGGGGTCTCTACAGATTCTACTCTGCCATCCGCCCAACAAGATTCGCAAGACAACACAAGGCTGGACAGTCAACGTAGCTGTGTAGATGATGAGCACATCTCCCCTACTCCACCATCACATGTGCTTGCTCTAACTTGACACTATTATATGTGGTTGCATGTTGCGTATGATGTCTAGCTTGTATTGCTTCTAACTTGAATTGCATCTGCTTACTTTACACATAATGCCTGTGAATATGACACGTGTTCCTGTTTCTAGAACATACATGTACACGATGAGCACATCTCCCCTACTCCACCATCACAGGTGCTTGCTCTTACTTGGAACTGTTATACGTGGTTGCGTTTTCTGTATGATGTCTAGTTTGTATTGCTTCTGATTATGTTGAATTGCATCTGCGTAGCTTACAACTTATACCTGCAACGATCACTTACCCATAAGACACATTTAACTTGGGACTGTGATGTAGGTTGCATCTTGCATTGTCTTCTAGCTTGTACTGCTTCTAATTTCTTGAAATGGCACTTACGACGAGACACTTTTTACCTGATAGAGTGATATTGGTTGCATGTTCATATGGTGCCTAGCTTTCATTTCTTCTAATTTTTTTGAAATGCCTTCCGCTTACTGTTTTTTCATACATATTCCATCCTCCTATCGTACGTGTGAATATGAAACACTGTCTTTTTTGTATATATTCCATCCTCCTGCGCTTGCCTTACATCAAAGTAGTGTTCGTCTGTATCATGCATCAACCAGTTATGCAGAGCTAATTTTATTCATCTTCTTGTGGTTTTGACTTCATAAGGCAATATCAGAAAATAGGAAGGAAAAGAGTAAGCTAGGGGATGTTGGTGGTACTCCGCACCGACGCAAACAGAGACTCTCTAGATTTGCCACTGCTACTGCTAATGAAGTTGAAGTCCCAAGTCTACATGATGATTTCATCTCCCGCACTCCACCATTGCACGTGCTTGCTCTAAGTTGACAGTGTGATAATTGGTTTCATGTTGCATATGTTGTCTAGCCTGTATTTCTTCTATTTTGATTAAATTGCACCTGCTGAGTTTATACGTTATACATGTGCATATGACATGGCTTTCTGTGTCTAGAATACACTGCATCTATCTATCATACCATGTTCTTACATCAAAGTACTGCTGTTGTGTATCCCGCATCAGTAACTCATGATTGGACGCTTTTAACATGGCAGTTTGATAGTGGTTGCATCTTGCATTGATTTCTACGTTGTACTGCTTCTAATTTTTCGAATTGCCACTTATGACAAGACACTTTTAACTTGGCAGAGTAATATTGGTTGCATCTTTCATATGGTGTCTAGCTTGCATTACTTCTATTTTCTTGAAAATCCTTCTGCTTAGTTTGCACATCATAGCTGTGAATATGTCATGCCGTCCTGTTTTTCTTACATATTCCATCCTCATACGGTTGTCTTACATCAAAGTATTGCTTGTCTGTATCATGCATCAATGAGTTCTGAAGAGTGATTTTATTCTTTTGTGTTGTGGGTACGACTTGACATGGCAAAGTCAAAAAAGAGCAAGGAAAATAATATAGTAGGGAGTGCTGTTACTCGTCAGGTGAAACGGAAAAGGCTCTGCCATCGAGATTCTGCTGGTATTTATAGTGCAGTAGAAGGTCCAAGTCCACCGGCTAAATCTACAAACACAGTATCACCTGCTCCACCAGTTTCAGCATCCGCTTCAACTGTACCAGCATCTCAACCAGTTACTCGTTCGTTTGCTTCGGAACTGGCCAGTTCCCAAGCTGCCTTCACACCTAACACTACTTCCGAAGCACTGTTGACACAATAGGACTTGGCAAGATCAGATGAACCTCATGAGCATCAACACCAAGACGGTACCTGACCGAGTCAAGTTGCAGTTGCATGCTCCTTATACTCTCACAGTTTGATGTACACTAACACTTTCCACATTCGTTGTTGAACTAGCACCACGACGCAAGCGGAAACAGACATCAGGGATAATGCTTGACAGATTAACAAAATCTAAAGGAGGAAGAATGTAGATCCATTTTGAGGTAGGTTTAAGAAGGCCACGTGATGCTACAGAGTCAGCCAAGTTAGTATCAGAGGCAGCCGTTCCCGTTAGGTGTCATGCGCGTATCCTCCCAACGTGGATCCAATATAGGAATGAGAAATACAATACCCACTTTAACACCTTCCTTGACCATTTATCTGTAAGTAATGTTATTCATCGCAATTAGTAATATTGTCTTGCTCTGTCCCATACTTTCTAGCTTCCTCCTAATAAGACTCACATTCTTTTTTCAACGGATGAGGTTCAAGTTGGATCCGAAAGATGATGCAACTAAACAAGCATGCACTCATGTTTTTCAGTCTGCTCTGCGACAGTATCGGTACCACCTTAGAAAATCTCACTTTGAAGGCAAGGCTAACAATGAAATCGCCCAAACATCTCCAGTGGAATATATTACAGATGAAGACTGGACAGCCCTCGTTAAACACTGGTCTGATCCAAAGTATCAGGTAGGCTATATGTATTTGATCAGACCACATATTGAACTTGTATTTATGTATGTGCTTTACAAGTGTATCTTCTTCTAGGCTAACTGTTTGAAGAACAAAACCAACCGTTCTAAATTGAAATTCCAATAGACAACAGGATCTCGTAGCTATATTGCACACTGCGAGGCTCTTGTAAATAGTTGCTACTTCCTTCTTTTTTTGTGCCATATTATCGTATCTATATTGACTTGTTCCAAATACAGCAGAAAGCCCGTGCGGACCAAAAAGAACCTGAACCGAATGCAGTGAAAATCTTCAAGGATTGCCACACCAGCAAGATGAAGGGCATGAGCACACCAGTTCAAGCCACTGTTGTAAGTCCTTACTCCTCCTGCCTTGAACTGATGGGTACTGTGATGTGTCATTTAACTACTTGCTTTGCAGCCAATGTTAGTTACTCTGTTCACTTTTATACACAGTTGTCTTAACGTATCATTTCACCTTACATGGTTTAAAGGAGATGAAGGATATTCTTTTGGTCTTGATCTGTAATCTAGTTATTATGTTCACGTGCACACAATGATAAAATAGCTTGTTTGTTTTATATCTGTTTGCCCATGATATGAATGATGTCATACTATGTTCATCCTACTTTAAACCATGTCTCTTTATCCTTAGATGTCAAAGAATGTGAGGAAATAGACAATACAGTAGGCATGCTACATGGACATATGTTCTAAAAGTGATTTTATTATGTAGTTGGCACTACAATACATGCTAATGTATTACAGTAGTTCACCAAAATAAGTTATGTATAAACGTTTAACCTACTTTGTTTGTTTTTGTCTCATTAGTAACTCACTGGTACACTAATCTACAAGTACAAACTTTCAGGAAGCTATGGAACAAATGATTGAACAGCCACAACCACCTGAAGTGACAAGGCTACTACAGGCACAATGTCACCTCTTGCTGTAGTGCGTCAGTATCTCTCCACTAATAGTGCAAAAAGCACCTTCCTGCGTAATTTTGGGTGGGTTGTCAAGGTAACCTCGTCCAAATCGCCTACTGAACAAAATCTTCCTGCTAGATAGAGTGATATATCTGTGCTCCAGACACAAGTCCATCCCTAATGGACGTTGTTTCGGAAACAAGAATAGTGGTTGAGAAATGCCGTCAAGATATGAATGGTTTTGAAACCAGACTATCAGACATTCGCTACGTTGTTGAAGAGCAATGGCGGAAAAAGGTGGAGATCGTGCTGCTCCATCAGATTCTACAGCCTGAAACATTAGCACTTAGGTCAAATGGTCTGTGCTTCTATACATCTGATGGTGCTTTTATCTGGAAGGACTGTAAACTTTATGCCAACAGGCCTTTTGTTGTATGATTGGAATTTATTTTGTTGTGATACAACATTTATGATGCTGCCACAGGCTGCAGTAATTATGATGCTATTTTTGTATAGTGTAGGTTTATCTTAGTAATGTATTCGGACGAAAGCTCCGTAGGAGCCCAACATGCCAACATTCGTCGGGCCCATTCCAATTGGGCTAAAAACGTCTACAGGCCGAAATTGGCATGTAGCCCACTAAAAATATCTGGGCTTAAATTAGCATAAGCTTTCAAATTTTTCTGGTAGGCCTGTGCCCATAGTGGGCCTTTAATAGGCCTAAACATAATTTGGGCCCTCAGTAAAAGTAGGCCGTTTACAGGTGTAAGTATGTCGAGCCCATAAAAAACATGGGCCTTTAATAGACCGAAAGTGAGATTGGGCCCTGATTGTGCCAAATAACCCACTAGACTTAGCAGGCCGAAATGGTGGCCCATTTACGATGCAGATATTTGACAGGCCGAAATTCGGACGGGCTGTAAATGCGCCGACCTAATACACGGGCCTTTAACAGGCCGGAACTTCGGTCGGGCTAGATTATCGTCATTTTTATATGGGCCGTTAATGGGCCCAATATGACGTTGGGCCACATATGGCCCATGGTTTACGTTCGGCGTTAACGGGCCGAAAATGACAATAGGCCGAAAGTGGGCCAAATCTATAGTGGGCCTCTAACAGGCCGAATGACAGACATGGCCGAATATGACCCAAATCCTTCACGGTCATTTATGGGCCGAAAGTTTTGATGGCATGTAAATGGGCCCAAATGAACCCGGACCTTTAACAGGCCAGAAGTACACCGGGTCGTAATTTGGCCCAATTACTTAGGAGACTGTTAATGGGCCAGAAGTGACCATGGGTCACATTGATGACAAGTTTAGACCAGCCCGTTGACAGGCCGATTTGATAGAGAATGTTGGGCCTTTAGCTGGGTCGGCCCATTATGGTCTGCAGAATCTTGTGGGCCTTTAGCTGGGCCGGCCCATTGTGGTCCGCAAAATCTTGTGGGCCTTTAGCTAGGCCGGCCCATTATGGTCCGCTAAATCTTATGGGCCTTTGGTTGGGCCGGCCCATTTAAACTTTGTGGGCCACTTTTGGGCCGGTCCACGTGTCAACATATCATAGGCCCATCTCGACCGTTGGATGAGTGACACTTGTGCCAACGCGGAGCTGACACGTGGATCCGTCAGCCAATGAGAATTTTACACATGGAAAATCTGCATTGGCCGTGGCTGTTAACGGGTTATCGGATCCAAAATTCGACCCGATAGCTTAACGGCGTTCCGTTACGGTGGATGCCACGTGTCGGTCACCCTTGATGAAAGCACTTCTATGACGCGTGATTTATCTTCATGGAAGTGGACACTTCCGTGATGATAATTTTGGTAATGTCATGGAACACTTGTACGACAGCACATGTATGACTATCTTGATTCTGTCATAAATTTGTCATGGATGTACATGCATGACAAAAAAGGCGACCTACTGTGACAAACACGTATCATCACAGAAGTGTATTTTTTTAGTGCTCGTTCAATCTCGTTATCGGCAAGTCACTTTACTCATTCCGTAATGCATGATCCCGTGACTGGCTACTTAGTCACATTGAGCTCATTATGATGATGCATTACCGAGTGGGCCCAAAGATACCTCTCTGTCATACGGAGTGACAAATCCCAGTCTCGATTCGTGCCAACCCAACAGACACTTTCGGAGATACCTGTAGTGTACCTTTATAGCCACCCAGTTACGTTGTGACGTTTGGTACACCCAAAGCATTCCTACGGTATCCAGGAGTTGCACAATCTCATGGTCTAAGGAAATGATACTTGACATTAGAAAAGCTTTTAGCAAACGAACTACACGATATTGTGCTATGCTTGGGATTGGGTCTTGTCCATCACATCATTCTCCTAATGACGTGATCCCGTTATCAATGACATCCAATGTCCATGGTGAGGAAACCATGACCATCTATTGATCAACGAGTTAGTCAACTAGAGGCTCACTAGGGACATGTTGTGGTCTATGTATTCACACATGTATTATGGTTTCCGATCAATACAATTATAGCATGAACAATAGACAATTATCATACAAGGAAATATAATAATAACCATTTTATTATTGCCTCTAGGGCATATTTCCAACAGTCTCCCACTTGCATTAGAGTCAATAATCTAGTTACATTGTGATGAATCAAACACCCATAGAGTTCTGGTGTTGATCATGTTTTTCTCGTGAAAGAGGTTTAGTCAACGGATCTGCGACATTCAGATCCGTATGCACTTTACAAATATCTATGTCTCCATCTTGAACATTTTCATGAATGGAGTTGAAGCGACGTTTGATATGCCTGGTCTTCTTGTGAAACCTGGGCTCCTTGGCAAGGGCAATATCTCCAGTGTTGTCACAAAAGAGAGTCATCGGGCCCGATGCATTGGGAATAACTCCTAGGTCGGTAATGAACTCCTTCATCCAAATTGCTTCATGTGCTGCCTCCGAGGCTGCCATGTACTCCGCTTCACACGTAGATCCCGCCATGACGCTTTGCTTGTAACTGCACCAGCTTACTGCCCCACCATTCAAAATATACATGTATCCGGTTTGTGACTTGGAGTTGTCTAGATCTGTGTCGAAGCTAGCATCGACGTAACCCTTTACGATGAGCTCTTCGTCACTGATACATCTCCAACATATCTACAATTTATGAAGCATTCATGCTATTTTATTATCTGTTTTGAATGATTACGGGCTTTATTATACACTTTTATATTACTTTTGGGACTAACCTATTAACCGGAGGCCCAGCCCATATTGTTGTTTTATTGCCTGTTTCAGTATTTCGAAGAAAAGGAATATCAAACGGAGTCCAAACAGAACGAAACCTTCGGCATCGTGATTTTCTAGAAGAATATCATCCTGGAGACTTGGAGTCCAAGTTAGAAGATCCTCGAGGAGGCCAGGAGATAGGGGGCCCCCCCCCTACTAGGTGCGCCCCCTGTCTCGTGGGCCCCTCGAGCACCTCCCGACCGACTTCTTTCGCCTATATAAGCCTACGTACCCTAAAAACATCGAATATCAAGATAGGTCGGGAGTTTCGCCACCGCAAGCCTCTATAGCCATCAAAAACCTCTTGGGAGTCTATTCCGACACCCTGCCAGAGGGGGAACCCATCACCGGTGGCCATCTTCATCATCCCGGCGCTCTCCATGATGAGGAGGGAGTAGTTCACCCTCGGGGCTGAGGGTATGTACCAGTAGCTATGTGTTTGATCTCTCTCTCTCTCTCTCGTGTTCTCTCTATGGCATGATCTTGATGTATCGCGAGCTTTGCTATTATAGTTGGATCTTATGATGTTTCTCCCCCCTCTACTCTCTTGTGATGAATTGAGTTTCCCTCTTGAAGTTATCTTATCGGGTTGAGTATTTATTTGAGAACACTTGATGTATGTCTTGCCGTGTTTATCTGTGGTGACATTGGGATATCACATGCCACTTGATGTATGTTTTGGTGACCAACTTGCGGGTTCCGCCCATGAACCTATGCATAGGGGTTGGCACACGTTTTCTTGACTCTCCGGTAGAAACTTTGGGGCACTCTTTGAAGTACTTCATGTTGGTTGGATGAATCTGAGATTGTGTGATGCATATCGTATAATCATGCCCACGAATACTTGAGGTGACAATGGAGTATCTAGGTGACATTAGGGTTTTGGTTGATTTGTGTCTTAAGGTGTTATTCTAGTACGAACTCTTGAATAGATTGATCCGAAAGAATAACTTTGAGGTGGTTTCGTACCCTACCATAATCTCTACGTTTTTCTCCGCTATTAGTGGATTTGGAGTGACTCTTTGTTGCATGTTGAGGGATTGTTATATGATCCATCTATGTTATTATTGTTGAGAGAACTTGCACTAGTGAAAGTATGAACCCTTTGCCTTGTTTCCTACCATTGCAATACCGTTTACGCTCACTTTTATCATTAGTTACCTTGCTGTTTTTATATTTTCAGATTACAAATACTCATATCTACCATCCATATTGCACTTGTATCACCATCTCTTCACCGAACTAGTGCGCCTATACAATTTGCCATTGCATTGGGTGTGCTGGGGACACAAGAGACTCTTTGTTATTTGGTTGCAGGGTTGTTTGAGAGAGACCATCTTCATCCTACGCCTCCCACGGATTGATAAACCTTAGGTCATCCACTTGAGGGAAATTTGCTACTGTCCTACAAACCTGTGCACTTGCAGGCCCAACAACGTCTACAAGGAGAAGGTTGCGTAGTAGACATCAGTCACCTCCATAAACGAGAAACATATCCTTAGTACTTTTCAGGCACTTCAGGATATTCTTAACCGCTGTCCAGTGTTCCATGCCGGGATTAATTTGGTACCTCCCTACTATACTTACGGCAAGGTTCACATCAGGTCTGGTACACAGCATGGCATACATAATAGACCCTATGGCTGAGGCATAGGGGATGACACTCATCTTTTCCCTATCTTCTGTCGTGGTCGGGCATTGAGCCGTGCTCAATCTCACACCTTGCAATACAGGCAAGAACCCCTTCTTGTACTGATCCATATTGAACTTCTTCAATATCTTATCAAGGTATGTGCTTTGTGAAAGACCTATGAGGCGTCTCGATCTATCTCTATAGATCGTGATGCCTAATATGTAAGCAGCTTCTCCAAGGTCCTTCATTGAAAAAGACTTATTCAAGTAGGCCTTTATGCTTTCCAAAAGTTCTATATCATTTCCCATCAATAGTATGTCATCCACATATAATATGAGAAATGCTACAGAGCTCCCACTCACTTTCTCGTAAACGCAGGCTTCTCCATAAGTCTGCATAAACCCAAACGCTTTGATCATTTCATCAAAGCGAATGTTCCAACTCCGAGATGCTTGCACCAGCCCATAGATGGAGCGCTGGAGCTTGCATACCTTGCTAGCATTCTTAGGATCGACAAAACCTTCCGGCTGCATCATATACAATTCTTCCTTAAGGAAGCCATTAAGGAATGCCGTTTTGACGTCCATTTGCCATATCTCATAATCATACAATGCGGCAATTGCTAATATGATTCGTACGGACTTCAGCTTCGCTACGGGTGAGAAAGTCTCATGGTAGTCAACCCCTTGAACTTGTCGATAACCCTTAGCGACAAGCTGAGCTTTATAGATGGTCACATTACCATCCGCGTCAGTCTTCTTCTTAAAGATCCATTTATTTTCTATGGCTCGCCGATCATCGGGCAAGTCCGTCAAAGTCCATACTTTGTTTTCATACATGGATCCTATCTCGGATTTCATGGCTTCAAGCCATTTGTTGGAATCTGGGCCCGCCATCGTTTCTTCATAGTTCGAAGGTTCACCATTGTCTAACAACATGATTTCCAGGACAGGGTTGCCATACCGTTCTGGTGTGGAACGTGTCCTTGTGGACCTAGGAAGTTCAGTAGCAACTTGATCCGAAGTTCCTTGATCATCGTCATTAACTTCCTCTCTAGTCGGTACAGGCATCACAGAAACATTTTCCTGAGCTGCGCTACTTTCTGGTTCAAGAGGCAGTACTTCATCAAGTTCTACTTTCCTCCCACTTACTTCTTTCGTGAGAAACTCTTTGTCCAGAAAGGACCCATTCTTGGGGGTGAAGTCTATTTTAAACCCTGAACTCGTACGTGTCGTTGTTTTTAAACCCCAACCTCCAAATCCCTGAAATCGGCACCCTCAACTCCCTAATCCCGGTCATTTTGTCCTTAATGCATCTGAGAGGAGGATTAGGTGACGTGGCAGTGCGGTCCGCCGGGTTTGCGACTTAATTACCCCCTCCCCTCTCTGCAAGCTCTCTCTTTCTCTCGTTCTAGGGTTCGTCAGCGACAGAGAGAGTGTGGCGCCGCCGCCGCCGCCGCTGCCGTGCAGCCGCCGCCGCGACAGAGAGATGTCTTGCTCCTCCGGTGATTCGTCAGCTTCTCGAGGCGGTGGTGGGCTCCGAAGGAGAGGCGCAGCAGCAAGGTCTCTGGTGCCCTATTGGGAGCAACCAATGGCTTATGAGCCGGCGGTGATTTGCGCTCGGTGCGGCAGGAAGGTGCCGCGGTGGATATCCTAGAGTCCAGCGAACCCTGGTAGGAGATATTATTCCTGCGTGGATTTGCAGGTAAGCTCGATTCCTCACATGTCCTCTTTTTCTCTATTTTTGTTATGTCAAACTCTGAATTTTCTGTGTCATGAACTGAACAACATGGATTCATCGATTGGCATGACGCCCCCACAACTCCATTTGTTCGTCGATTGCTAGGAGACCTACGGGATAAAGTGTGGAGGTTGGAGGATGAGCTTGCTGGCCAGTCAAGGGAAGGAGAGGTTGCTGTTTTGAAAGAGGAATTGGAGAAGAAAAATGATTTGGTAGCAGAAACTAGAGCTAGAAGTGCTAGCAGAGATGAGATGCAGATGTACAAGTGTCTGTTTTATGGTTTATTTCTCTTTGTTGCTAGTTTAGTTGCAGGTTTCCTCATGTCTCAGTAGAGTTAGATGTTTCTGGTTATGTAGTTCAGTGGTGTACTGGATATGCTGATGGCTGAATGAATATGAAAGAAATCTTTTGGGCTTTTGGCAACATTTTGTGTGAATTTTAATTGTGAATGTTACTGTGAATGGGCTTTTGGAAGCATGTGTGTGCCAACAAAAGTTATTTTGGCAGCATATATATAGTGCTTTTGGCAGCATGTGTGTATATATAATGGCATCCCAAGGTTTTGGAGTCGTCGACGAGTCGATGACTACCAAAATGGTCGATGACTACCAAAATGGTCGATGACTTGTCGATGACTACCAAAATGGTCGATGACTTGTCGATGACTACCAAATAGTCGATGAGTACCAAATGGTTGATGAATTGTCGATGACTACCAAATGGTCGATGACTACCAAAATG
>NC_057801.1:687110682-687158000 GCF_018294505.1 Triticum aestivum | reverse complement strand
GTCGATGACTACCAAATGGTAGATGACTTGTCGATGACTACCAAATGGTCGATGAGTACCAAATGGTTGATGAATTGTCGATGACTACCAAATGGTCGATGACTACCAAATGGTTGATGACTTGTCGATGACTACCAAATGGTCGATGACAGAACATATGGAATGGTTAAATGCAAATGGAATTGAGATAACATTTACTCAGACACATCACCATAAATTTGGCAGCATATATCTTGGTTGACAACTAGTTGAGAATGCCAACATAACATCCAAGCCACAAGTTCAAAAGGCTTTGGCAGTACTACATAGTTCAAAAGTGACATCTAAACCACAAGTTCATATAGTAGTAAAGATCTAATCCATCATCCAAGCCACAATTAGTGAAGATCTAATCCATAAACTGGAAAACATCTTCAGAAATTGCCACTAGCATAAAGAAGCTTCCCAAGCCTTTTGTTGGTGGTCCTCTTTTTTTGACCGTAAACAATAGGGGAACCCCCCACTGTGAAAGAATCAATTAAATGAAGGTGATAAAGTTACATGGTTACTTACAAATCCATTTCCCTTTGGGAAAGGACAGAAAGGCTACTTTATTGGAGTGAGGACAGAAGCGAAGGAATAAAGTTTTTGTGCTTCTCCTTAACTCTATAAGCTAGGAGTGAAAAATCAACATTGAATCTACTAAGCCAAGCAGCATGGGACGGTGCAATCCCTCTAAAGTGTTTGTTGTTTCTTTCTTTCCATATGCTCCACGCCGCCAGAAGGAAAACTTCCATGAAGAGTGGTCTCCCCCAAGTGTCTTTCGTCATTGAGATTTTGGAAAGAGAAGTCCCCCCTTGTTGCCAGACAATACCTAGAGTGTCCCAACATTCGGTGCTAATAGAACATCCAAAGAACAAATGCTCTAGTGTTTCCTCAATGTGCTGCCTGCATAGAATGCAATCATGATTGTTCTTGACGTTGTAGTGGCGTCGTTTAAGCATATTCCTTGTGTTTAAACTATCCGAGAGCAATAGCCAGCCAAAAACTTTGATCTTCATGGTTGATTTGGATTTCCAGAGCCAATGAAAGGCACGATGACATTGGATGTCTCGAAAGCAAAAGTCATAGAATTTGTGAGTGGTATAGTCCTTATCTCCCCAAACATACGTCCAAGATGTCCTTGTGTTGCGAAGCATTCGACAAAATTACATCCCTGGTGTCCTATTGAATTTGTCTTACTTCATCATATGCTTGTGGGGATAGGGGTAGATGAAACGCCTCATGCAGTGACGTAGTGGCCAAGAAATCCTTTACCGAGATGTCCTCCTTAGTGGTGTACGAGAAAGCACGTGGGTAAGTATCTGCTAGGATGCCATTACACCAGTCATCTTTCCAAAAGAGGACTGTGGTACTAGTTACCACCTGGACTTGAGTGATTCCACGAAAAATCGGCATGAGCTTGGACACGTCTCTCCACCAGAAAGAACCGCAGGGATCGGTTGCATGTGGGATCCGGCCATCATAATAGGTATCCTTAATAAGCTGAACCCAGGGCACATCCCAGTTGTTGTAGAATTTATGAAGAAATTTTAGGAGAAGAGTGTCTCCTTGGATTCGAAGGTCGATGACTCTCAAACCTCCACAATCTTTGGGTTTGCACACCATATCCCAAGATGCCAAGGAGTTACATTTGTCACCTTGATTAGTTTTTTTGGTCCAGAGGCATTTACGTCTAATCTTGTCCAGCAGTTCAATGATTTTAGTAGGTAAGCGCAAGGTGCACAGTGCAAATATGACCAAGGAGGTAATCACAGAGTTGAGCAGCGAAAGTTTTCCACCATAGGAGATCATGTTGAGGGTAGCAGAAAGTCTTCTCTCCACCATGCAAACAAGGGGCATGAGATCAAGGACTATTGGCCGTGTTGTTCCCAGAGGCAGACCTAGGTATGTAAACGGCATTTTCCCAACAACACAACCAAAAATGTGTGCCAACTGATTGCAACGGTCCGTAGGGCAGTTAATGGGTATAATTGTTGACTTATGAAAGTTGATCTTCAATCCAATGGATGTTGCAAAATCAGTTAAGATGTTTTTCAGTATCAAGGCTTGTCTTGGGCAGGCTGGAAGGACAAGTATGGTGTCATCGGCATATTGAATTACTGGGTAATCTTGCTGGTTCCTTACAGGGAAAGGCAGGTGGATTTCATTACGTGCAAAGGCATCATTAATTGCCGCTTGGAGAAGGTCAGCTCCAAGGACAAAAATAAGAGGGGAGAGCGGATCGCCCTGTCTCACCCCACATTTGCAGTAAAATTGTCGTCCTGGAGTGCCATTAAGGAGGACCGAAGATTTACCCGACGAGAAGATGCACCTAATCTAATTCAGCCATTTGTCATTAAATCCCATGCTTGCCATAATTTCAATCATAGCCTCATGTCCGATGGTGTCGAAGGCCTTGGCAAAGTCTAGTTTCAAAAGAATGATTTCCTTTTTTGAAGATTGGCATTGGTAAATGTATTCATACGCCCATGCGAGGCAATCTTGAATGGATCCCCCCTTTAGAAAACCATACTGGTTGCGATGAATTATCTTCAAGATGACTCTTTGATGCCGGTTCACCAAGATTTTTGTGACAACTTTCAGGCAGCAGTTGAGTAATGTGATCGGTCTGAAATCATTAACTGAGGCTGGGGAGTTTATCTTAGGGATCAGTGTAATGAATCCATCATTTATACTCTCCAGGTTAAGTCCCCCCTCGTGGAATTGATTGCACAATTGATAGAAGTCCTCCTTTATGATGGGCCAACATCTTTTAAGGAAAACCCCAGAGAAACCATTAGGACCAGGAGCGCGATCTGCCGGCATTTCCATAATGACCCTATCAATCTCATCAAATGTGAACAGAAGAGTGAGCTGATCAAGACCCTCAACTTTCTTAATTATGCGTGACAGATCAAATTTCATAGAGTGTTGTTTGGCTATGCCCATTCTTTGCTTGAATGTTTCGAAAATAATTGATTCCTTGGCAGCATGGTCTTCCACGGTGTCGCCATTATCAGTGGTGAGAGTTGCAGTATTATTCCTCCTATATCTTTCCGAGGCCAGGGCTTGAAAAAATTTGGAGTTCTCGTCTCCAAATTTGACCCATCTCACCGTGCAACGTTCCTTCCAATATATTTGTTGATATTCCTTGGCAGTATATTTGAGTAGCCTCAATATATTTGTTAGTGGTCCTCTCCCTGCTCCTCTCCCTGATCCTCTCCCTGCTCCTCTCCCTGCTCCTCTGCCTGCTCCTCTCCCAGCAGTAGTGCTTCTAGGTTGAGGTGCTGATGTGCCAGGTTGAGAGCTTGCTGCTGTAGTTCTAGGAGGTTGAAAGCTTGTTGCTGGAGCTTTAGTTCTTGCAACTTTAGACCTAGTGGGAGCTGATATTTTTGATCCATCAGTCTGAGCTTGCTGCAAACAAAGCAAATGAATGATCAAAGCTAACTAATTATGTATTTGCATAGCTAAAAAGTAAGAAAAATAGAGTAATGATCACGTTAGTACCTCTGTTTCACTTGCTTTCTCCCTCTTTTTCCAAGAAATGATTTACTTTTCTGGGTTCTATCTCCATTATTCTTACAACCACTTTTGTTGTGTCCCTTAGCACCATAAGATCCACAAGTGATTTGTATGCCATGTGTCGGTGTCAAAACCGGCGGATCTCGGGTAGGGGGTCCCGAACTGTGCGTCTAGGCGGATGGTAACAGGAGACAAGGGACATGATGTTTTACCCAGGTTCGGGCCCTCTTGATGGAGGTAAAACCCTACATCCTGCTTGATTGATATTGATGATGTGGGTATTACAAGAGTAGATCTACTACGAGATCAAGGAGGCTAAACCCTAGAAGCTAGCCTATGGTATGATTGTTGTTCGTCCTACGGACAAAAGCCATCCGGTTTATATAGACACTGGAGAGGGCTAGGGTTACACAGAGTCGGTTACAATGGTAGGAGATCTACATATCCGTATCGCCAAGCTTGCCTTCCACGCCAAGGAAAGTCCCATCTGGACACGGGACGAAGTCTTCAATCTTGTATCTTCATAGTCTTGGAGTCCGGCCGATGATGATAGTTCGGCTATCCGGACACCCCCTAGTCCAGGACTCCCTCAGTAGCCCCTGAACCAGGCTTCAATGACAACGAGTCCGGCGCGCATGTTGTCTTCGGTATTGCAAGGCGGGTTCCTTCTCCGAATAATTTATAGAAGATTGTGAACACCAGGATAGTGTCCGGCTCTGCAAAATAAATTCCACATACCACCGTAGAGAGAATAATATTTACACGAGTTCAACCTACTCACGTATTTCGTGGCGTGACGTCACACCACAACCAAGCTTTTACTCGAATCGTTTTTATTATACCGCCTCCGCGCGTTTAGCGAGGCGATTTCCTTGGCACGCCTTGTCGAAGCAGAGATCGTGTTCCCCTTATTCCAGGATTCTCATCAATACGGATGTGGGTAACCCAACCGCGCCCGTTGCCATGCCCCCTCTATCGAAGGCGGGTTCCAAACGGTCACGGGGATGGCTCTTGGTATTCTCCCTCTTTATAATGGGACCAAGGCCCGTTCTTTTTCTTCAATCCTCAATCGAATCCACCCCTCGCCCCGAGCTCCAACACCCAGGGCTCCAGATTCGGGTACTTTCGACCTTCGACAATGTCTGGCTCCGACCTACGAGGCCGGTGGATGCCCTCCTCCATCACGGAGGAGGACGTGCTAAAGCTGAGAGACGCTAGGTACTTAACCTATGAGATTTCGCATAGGTTGCCTGTCCGAGGGCAAGTTATTCCTACTCCCGAGCCTGGCGAGAGTGTCGTGTTCGTGTCTCACCTCCGTCGGGGTTTAGGCTTCCCGATGGATCCCTTCGTGAGGGGGCTCATGATTTACTATGGGCTGGAATTCCATGACTTGGCTCCGGAGTCCATCCTCCACATCTCATCATTCATTGTCGTCTGCGAAGCCTTCCTCCGCACTACCCCTCACTTTGGCTTGTGGCTCAAAACCTTAAATGTGGAGCCGAAGATGATTGAGGGGCGTCAGGCAGAGTGCGGCGGGGCGGTTATAAGCAAGAGGGCCGATGCTCCATGGCCCGAGGGCTCTTTTCAGGAGGAGCTCGGCTTGTGGCAACAGGAGTGGTTCTATATCACCGCTCCCAGGGGCAGCAGGCAGAGGCCGCCGCCCGTCTTTCGCCCGGGCCCTCCACAACGGCTGACATCATGGGTCCACAAAGGGCTTGACTGGGGGCCGTCCAAAGACGTACCCCTGTTGCAGGACCGGATTCGAAGCCTCCAAGAAAGCGAGATCAATCTGGTCATAGTGGCACAGGTTATGCCGATTCGGCGCCTTCTGCCCTTCAAATGTCGCCCCCTCCGCCTGTGGGAATTTAATCCGGAGGGGCCACGAGCTCTCCAACACTTCATGGGTTCGACACATGTGGAGATGTACAAAATGTTCTTCGGATCGCAAGAGATGCGTCCGGACTTGACCGAGGATGCTGGCCTAAGCTGCAATCGCCCGGATACTCAAGTAAGCAGCCCTTTGTCCGGACATATTGTCCATTTATTTATCATGGGTTTTGCCTTTTAACCAGCTATCCCTTGGACAGGAGTGGATAGCGCAAGCAAAACTGATACGGTGTCCGGCCCCCCTCCCTGAGACCACGCCGGATCCCGTGTTAATCAAAATGTTGGAGGTTGCACCTTCGGAGGAGGGTGAAGGGGGGCATAGGGAAACTACCACCTCTGCAAAGGAGGCTTTCAGTAAGGGGGGAATCGAGAATCCCTCCTTCTAGGGGGAGAAGAGGACCACTTCCGAAGACCCAAAGGCCAAGGCCTCAAAGCGGGGAAAGAAATCCGCACCGGAAGGTCCTGTGCAGGGGAGAGCCCCGGCCGCACAGTCTCCCCAGAGGAATCAGCCCTCCAGCGAGCCGTAAGTAAAAAAGGGGGAATTTTGTAATAGGGGACACCCCTACTTTATTTCTAAGGGTAACCGAAGTTTTCACCTTGTAGTTCGGATCTCAGCCCATCTCAGCACAGCTCATCTTCGGGGGACCTTCATCCGGAGATGATGGAGAGCGAAACGCCTCCATCTGCCGCTCCGTCGGGCGGGGCGGATGACCCTGAGGTGTCGTCATGGAGGGTCTCCCCGAGTCCGGCGGGGCCGGGGAGTTCGGCACCCACTGGAGTACGGCCGGTGGAGCTGCAGGATTTGCTCAAGAGGGCGTCTATCTCAGAAGATCACCGCACATTAATGAGTATGGTGATTGAAAGGATCTCATCCGCCGAGAGCGGGTTGTATGAGGCCGTCGGAAGTTTGCTGACGGGGTTTGAGGTACGCCAAAAATGACATACCTTTTGATAGTTTTGCACATGGAGTGCACCCTGTATAGATAGTAGCCCCTGAGACTTGGTATGCTGTCGAAAGCGACAGCGTGCTGAGGATCATAATCTCAGTTATAGGATGTCGCCTTTCCTATGCAGGTGGCGGAACGTTCGGTGGCCAGCCGGACTGATGGAGTTGCCGAGCTGAAGCGGCAAGTCGACGTTGCGGATGCGGACATCGCGCTAGTCAATAAACGACTTAACGTGTCACAGGGTAGGTGGTTGCTCCGTGGTCACCTAGTAAGGGAGCTGATGCCCATTCCTTACAATTTGTATGCTTGATGCAGATGGTGCCGCTACTGTGGAAGACCTTCGAGCAGAGCTTGCTCGAGCCAAGGAGCAAGCCAGGAAAAGTGATGCGGCTGCCTCGAAGGCAGTGGAAGAGCTAAAAGCCGAAAAGGCTGCTCACTGCCGAAGCAGGGAGGAGATGGCCGGAATGGCCGTGAAATTAAAAGATGCTACCGACCGCTATGAGGTTCTTGGAAGAGAACGCCGAGCGGGGAAAGAGGACCTAAAGAAGGCCGTCGCCGAAGCCAAGGATGCCCGTAGTGCAATGCGGGCTATGAAGGAGGAACTGCGTCAGGCCGGAGATATTGTGGCTGGAAAGCCCTTTCTGCTGCGTAGGAAGTTCACGGATCCGAGGTATGCTCAGTTGGGCCAATTGTGTGGTGCGGAGGATCCTTATCTGGATTTGGCGGCGAGTGCGGCGAACGCGGTCGTGCACTTCCGAAGCCAGAAGGATCACGAAATGGAAGAGCTTTTCTGGTCTCAATTCCATAGTTCGGAGCGTCCACTTCCGTTGACTGATCGGCTGGCTGAGTGGGCTGAGCTGAATAGATTGTCTGGACTTGCCATGACGGATGTGGTCGCTCATCTGTTGCCGGAAAGGCCCAAGCCTGAGAGTTATTTTGGCTTGTTGCAGCGATTCCTTGGGGCGGTGCCACATATCGAGGCGATGAAGCAGTCGGCATGCATAGAAGGTGCACGGATGGCTCTCATCCGTGTTAAGACATACTGGGCGGAGATGGATGCCACCGTTGTTGCATCCCGAGGTTCGGACAAAGGCCGATTACCCGCCAAGCACTATTTTGAGGAAGTCCTGCAGGGCGCTCGTTTAATAGAGTCGTAGTGCTCGAAAGATGTTATGTTCAAATGACGTGTATGATTTGTGAGATCATGTTTATAATGCAATAGCTTTTTATACTTGTGCGTTCAAGTATTGCACTATCTCCTGTGCGACCGTGTATGTATAACCTGAAAGATGGCAGTCTTTGGCTTCAGCCCCCACGCACATGGTGCGGGGGTGTTTGCAAAAAGAAAAGCGCTTTTTCACACTTAATCCAACGTCTTGGTCCCTTGAAGGAGGTGATAGCATAGCAAACTAGGCAACTGGACTATAATGCTTTATCACTTTCATTCAGCCATAGGAGCTCGAAGGTGGGGCTACTATATAGCCCCTAGGGGCACCGCGCTTCTCCGAACTCGGGGCGCGTATGTGCCTGACCGGGAAGCGGTCCTTCGTCAAAGCGGAGGAATTCTAAACAATCCAGTAGTCGATCGAGTGGTTGACCAGTCTCTCGCTATATCATGACAGTCAGTTTTCGGCTTTCTCTACTGTGGTGCTCGCCCGGCCGAACCGGGGCACAATCGCAGTAGTTCTCCTGGTGCCGCGTTAGCCGATGGAGCGGAACGTAAGGCATCAAAACACAGGAGCCGGGCAAACCCAACATTTGACCAAAGACATGATTCGGAGCTGATGCATATAAGCCTAACTCGAGACGCCGAACACTCCCTGAGGTGTTCGGTCTTTATGATACCGGGCAGAACAATGCCCTAAGCCCCTAGTGTCCAGGTACGGGCGGGGACTTCTGACGCAGCCGATGCCAAAACACCAGCCTCCTCCTCGGTTATGGTAAGAAACCGGGGGATGTGTATCAACAAGAGACAGTAAGAAAGGTTTACGCAGGGTCTTAATCTAAAAAGAATCCTTGTAACGGGTCCCTGCTGCACGTCTGCGCCTGTGTCTCCGTTGTGCTGTATCCTGGACAGGTGTAGCACGTGCTTCATCTGTAAAGGAGAAGAACTTAGTTTGGAAAAATATCGTGCAAAAAGGTGTAGTTAAAATAAAGTATGATGAATTTGAGCTTTATTGGCTCTCATTGTTTATACGTGCAGCCCCTTGTAAAGGGGTATGCGGCAGTGAAGCCCCTTGTTTATTTATGCCGGACTCGCCTAATCGTGTCCAAGGTCTGAATGACCTATTTTCAGGGCTTTGACCAGCAAGGTCGGATTAGTGTGCGGCTGTCGACGCAGTCTCACGTTTTCCGTGGTCGAGGAACACTCAGATTTACCCTTTGCTGAGATTATGCCGTATGGACCAGGCATTTTAAGCGTGAGAGACGCGTAATGCGATATTGCGTTAAAGCGGGCGAATGCTTTGCGTCCCAGTAGTGCTTGATAGCTACTTTTGAATGGGGCGATATGGAAAATGAGCTTTTCGCGACGGAGGTTGTCGGATGAACCGAACACGACCTCTAGTAGTACAGAGCCTGTACATTTGGCGTAAAGGCCAGGCGTCACTCCTTTGAAGGAAGTGCTGCTATGGTGAATTTCGGTAGGGTCTATCCCCATTCTGCGGACGGTGTCCTGGTATAGCAGGTGCCGCACTATGTTTCTGTGTTATCACTTGAAGTGAGTTCACTGTTTTGACTTCTAGTGGGAAAGTCTTCTGTTTTCCGGCGTGCTGCTTGTGGGGTTCGTCGTCTTCGCTTGGTGTGTCGGACCCCTTGCGTTCGGTGTTAAGTCGGCCGGACTGCTTGAAGACCCAACAATCTCTGTGGGTATGGTTTGCAGGCTTCCCGGGGGTACTATGTATTTGACATATCCTATCCAAAATTTTGTTTAGGTTGGATAGCTCGTCACTGTTGTCCTTGAGGGGCAGTGTTTTTTATTCGACCGAGAGCTTTTGAATCTGGCGTTGACCGCCGTGCTATTTGGGCCATTTTCCTTATTCTGGCGCTGATCTTTTCTGCGTCATGATTTCCCATTTCCATCCCTGACTTCGGATGTACTCGGGTCGCTGGTGCTGCATCTAGCCAGCCAGCTGTCTTCCCCCGCACAAAAGCGGGTCATGAGGCTTGTTAGTGCGGCCATTGTTCTTGGTTTTTCCTGGCCGAGGTGTCTGGCGAGCCATTCGTCTCGGACGTTGTGCTTAAAGGCTGCTAAGGCTTCGGCGTCCAGACAGTCGACTATTTGGTTCTTTTTGGTGAGGAACCTGTTCCAGAATTTTCGTGTTGACTCTCCGGGATGTTGAGTTATGTGACTTAAATCGTCTGCATCCAGAGGGCGGACATAAGTCCCCTGAAAATTTGCTCGAAACGCATCCTCGAGTTCTTCCCAACTTCCAATGGTATTTTCTGGGAGGCTTTTGAGCCAATGCCGAGCTGGCCCTTTGAGCTTGAGGGGTAGGTATTTTATGGCATGGAGATCGTCTCCTCTGGCCATATGTATGTGTAGGATATAATCCTCAATCCAGACTCCGGGGTCTGTTGTTCCGTCACATGCCTCTATGTTGACGGGTTTGAATCCCGCTGGAATTTCATGGTCTAGTACCTCATCGGTGAAACATAGTGGGTGTGCGGCGCCCCTGTATTTAGGTATGCTGTTGTCTTCAAACACTCGGTGGGTTGTATTGCTCCCTGGAGTCTTCTTTTTTGGCCCATAGATGGACCTGACCGGGCCATCTTTTTGCGAGGACCTTTATGTGGGTCGTATGCCGGCTTGTGTGCGGTGCCCCTTGCCGCTCTTAGCCTGTCATCTAGTCGTCTATCCGGCCAGGCGGCGTCTTTGTTTTTTGACTGTGGGGGCTCTACGGCCTCCTCGTCAAATTCGGGCAACAACTTGCGCTTCGGGTAGCTCTTCGCCTGTTGACTATTGCCGTATTTATCTGCGGTATTGAGTACTTTGTTCCATCTCATTCTGAGTGCGTCCTCCGCTGTTTTGAGCTTCAGCTTTTGCTTCTTCAGACTTCTTGCAGTGGCGACGAGCCTTTTATGAAGGTTCTTATGCTCCGGTAGTTTGTCGGGCGTGAGATCTCCTTTTTCGCTGGAGATGGGTTGCTTGTCCAATCCATCCTGTTCGGATGGTTGCTTGGTGGCATGTTCATCGTCCACTGCTTCACCCTGCTCTAAGGCTGGGTCAGTATGGGTGCCGTTGTTATCGAGGCGGGACTTCGGGCGGTGCTTGCGTCACCGTTTTGGTTGTTTGTTGGGGGAGTTGTCCTTTGCCGCGTCCCGTTGTTCCTTGTCATCGCTTCCTTTTGGTGTATCCACCATGTATCATATGATGAGGTGGCTTTCCAGTGCCCAGTAGGCGCTGGTTCTTGGTCGTCTCCGGCATCGTCGTCCATACCGTCGATGTCTTCGGAGTCGAAGTCTAGCATGTCGGTTAGATCGTCGACAGTGGCTACCAACTGGGTGGTGGGTGGGCTTTGAATTTCTTTGTCGTCCATATCCCAACCGTCCTGACCGCAGTCCGGCCAGGGCTCTCCTGATAACGAGAGATACTTTAGCGAACTCAAGATGTCGCCAAAAGGTGAGTGTTGAAAGATGTCTGCCGCGGTGAATTCCATGATCGGCGCCCAATCGGATTTGATTGGAGGGGGCGCGGGAGGTTCGGAGTCCGGCGAGGAGTCCGGCACCTCGGAGTCACGAGCTTCATGAGGGACTAGGTCAGTGTTCGGCTCTATCGCCGTAGAGGTTGCAGCCCCCGAGGCAGTGTCTAGCCACCTGTCCTCGATCTGCGCAGTCGGCTCCGAATTGAAGATCAGAGCGGACTCGTGTGCGGCCTCCAAGGTACTGTCCGGCTGCAGAGCTAAATCATGCCCGTCGTGACAGTGCGGCGCGCTCGGCTGTGGCTCGAATCCATCGAAGATCAGGTCCCCGCGGATGTCAGCCGTGAAGTTCAAACTTTCGAATCTGACCTGACGGCCAGGGGCGTAGCTTTCGATCTGCTCCAGATGGCCAAGCGAATTGGCCCGCACTGCAAAGCCGCCGAATACGAAGATCTGTCCGGGGAGGAAGGTCTCACCCTGGACTGCGTCGTTGTTGATGATCGAAGAAGCCATCGAGCCTATCGGTGACGACACAGAGGAACTCTCAATGAAAGCACCAATGTCGGTGTCAAAACTAGCGGATCTCGGGTAGGGGGTCCCGAACTGTGCGTCTAGGCGGATGGTAACAGGAGACAAGGGACACGATGTTTTACCCAGGTTCGGGCCCTCTTGATGGAGGTAAAACCCTACGTCCTGCTTGATTGATATTGATGATGTGGGTATTACAAGAGTAGATATACCACGAGATCAAGGAGGCTAAACCCTAGAAGCTAGCCTATTGTATGATTGTTGTTCGTTCTACGAACTAAAGCCATCCTGTTTATATAGACACCGGAGAGGGCTAGGGTTACACAGAGTCGGTTACAATGGTAGGAGATCTACATATCCGCATCGCCAAGCTTGCCTTCCACGCTAAGGAAAGTCCCATCCGGACACAGGACGAAGTCTTCAATCTTGTATCTTCATAGTCTTGGAGTCCGGCCGATGATGATAGTTCGGCTATCCGGACGCCCCCTAGTCCAGGACTCCCTCACCATGCTTGCTCATTTTCTTTCCCTTTGGAGCTTCACCCTCTTCTCTCCTCCTGTCATTGTTCTTATTCCTTGCTCCTGGCATGGCAATGTATCCAGGTGCAACTGGCCTAGGGTTTTGAGACACTGGCTAGTTTTCTTCTTCTAGAACAGGCTGGAGACAATGCTCATAAATCTTATTGAATGTCTCAATCCAGTAGCACTTGGCTATGTAGTCTTCTACCTTTCTACCACTCTTGTAAATAGCTACAATAGCATGACAGCAAGGGAGGCCTGCCAGTTGAAAGTATCCACAAGTACATACCCATTTTTCAAGATTTACTGTGTACTTCTTTTTTCTGCCCTTCATTTGCTGCACCTCAAATCCCTCCTTGCCATTCTAGAGCACCTCAATGTCCCGTGTCAACCTTATACTCACCTTTAGCTTCTTGAAAACATTTGGGCAAATTTTGCCCTTCCATGTTGCTGATTTGGCTCTCTGCTCTTGCACCCTAACAAGCATCTTCTTTCTTATCATCTCTTGCTGTGAAATAATTGGGTAGAACCTTGATTCTATGATGGCATTGTTAAATGACTCACACAGATTATTGTCCACAGATTCACAGTTAGCTCCTGTAGGGAAAAAATGCCCTAGCCCAATGAACTGGTTCAGTCCTCATGATATCCTTTGCACCATCAGGAGTGAGCTGAGCTAGCCTTGCCTTGTTGTAGTTAAAATCTTATTTGTTTGCAGCTTTAGCAATTGCCCAAAATCTCTTTTGGTACTCATGGTCCTTGTATTTCTTCCTCCAGTTGGCATACATATGCCTGGCACACATTCTGTGCTCTGCCTTGGGCAAATAGTCACTCATGCTGTTAATCAAGCCCTGTAAAAGTGATATTTAAGTAAATCAAGTAAGTAAAGCAAGCAAGGCAAGCATGTCATTAATATGTAAGTAAAGCAAGCAAAGCAAGCAAGTCATTACCTTCTGTTGATCAGAAATGAAAACCCAGTCTGCTCCTTGGTCATTAATATCCAAATCTTTGATTAACAGAGCAATAAACCACTTCCAGCTTTCATTGGTTTCTTTCTCCACCACAGCCCAAGCCACTGGGTACATCTAGTTATTTGCATCCCTTGCAATTGCAGCCAACAATTCACCTTGACAAGCTCCCTTGAAAAAGCAGCCATCCAGTCCTATGACTTTCCTACACCCTGCTTTAAATCCTTTCTTCATAGCATCAAAACAGACATAAAACTGTTAAAAATGTTCTGCTGCAGGTCTGTGGGATCTAATGTAATGGCCACAGTACTGCCAGGGTTGCTCACGAGCAGTTCTAGTTGGTAGTTGTCGGTGTCAAAACCGGCGGATCTCGGGTAGGGGGTCCCGAACTGTGCGTCTAGGCGGATGGTAACAGGAGACGAGGGACACGATGCTTTTACCCAGGTTCGGGCCCTCTTGATGGAGGTAAAACCCTACGTCCTGCTTGATTAATATTGATGATGTGGGTTACAAGAGTAGATGTACCACGAGATCAAGGAGGCTAAACCCTAGAAGCTAGCCTATGGTTTTATTGTTGTTCGTCCTATGGACTAAAGCCATCCGGTTTATATAGACACCGGAGAGGGCTAGGGTTACACAGAGTTGGTTACATTGGTAGGAGATCTACATATCCGTATCGCCAAGCTTGCCTTCCACGCCAAGGAAAGTCCCATCCGGACACGGGACGAAGTCTTCAATCTTGTATCTTCATAGTCTTGGAGTCCGGCCGATGATGATAGTTTGGCTATCCGGACACCCCCTAGTCCGGAACTCCCTCAGTAGCCCCCAAACCAGGCTTCAATAACGACGAATCCGGCGCGTATGTTGTCTTCCACGTTTGCAAGGCGGGTTCTTCTTCATGCTCCATGTGTTTGCGGGATAGTGTCCGGTTGCATCATAAATGCTGCGCTCCTTGGCTTCCACGTTCAATAATGGTCTTCTTTCACGCGTCGCATGAATGTGAAAAGCCAGGGTATTTTTATGTTTTACCCCCTAGCTGCGCAAATAAGCTGCCTATAAGAAAGGCAAGGATCCAAATCCAAATCACATCATCCTCCTTCCGCAAGCACTCATCGAGGCGCATCTGACACCAAACCCATTCCAACATGGACAGTCGACGCGGCTCCTCTTCTCGCGCTCTAGCCCTAAGCCAGGAGATTGGAGGAGATGCTCAGTCCCGCACAGTGAGTTAGTGACGCTCCAAGCAGAGGGATATCTTCCCCCGACCTTCATGGTTCCGGTTCGAGCCGGACTGGCCACCTACAAAGGAGGGAAGCAGGCGGAGAGCGCCCCCAATCCCTCCAAAGGAGAGCGGGTGTGCTTCGTCTCCTACTTAATAAGGGGACTCGGATTTCCTATACATCCGTTTCTCCGGGGGCTCCTGGAGTTCTACGGACTCCATCTTCATCACCTTACACCTGCCTCCATTTTGCACATCGCGGGCTTTGTAGCTCTGTGTGAGCTGTTCTTGGGCATTGAGCCCCATTTTGCGCTATGGAAGAGGCTGTTTTGCCTCGTACCCCGCTCTCATGAGGGGTTGATATATCAAGTGGGTGGAGCCGAAATATGGCGCATCGCCGGGACCGGATACTTGTCCGGGACCCCAAAGAAGACGTCCGAAGATTGGCCTTCGGAGTGGTTTTATATGGAGGACGCTCCGCTGCCGGATCCAGTCCGGATCGGCCTTCCAGAGTTCTGCAATGCTCCCCTGAAGAAACGCCTAAGTTGGCGCCCACGGAGCCCTCGACGAGAAGATGATAGTAGCGTCCATTACTTGATGGGCCGGATACGGCTGCTAGCCCATTCCGGATTAACCATGATCGGAGTCATGGCCACATGCATTATGCGTGGGGTGCAGCCGCTCCAATATAGGGGCCACCCCATGTGGGACTTCAACGGAGACGACGACGCCACCCGTCACGGCCGCAAGGGACCTGGCTCGGCCGGCGATCTGGTGAAGATCCTGTCCGGCTTGTACAAGGGGGAGAAGGAGGACTTCCTCCGCACGAATCCTCTGAACGGATTTTCCATGAACAACCCTCGGAGCTGGGTAAGCGGTTGCATGCATATCTGAACCGTGCCTTTAAAGGCAATTGTCTTATTGTATGATTTTGACACAGGAACTGCGTCGGGATGTGGAGGGCATAAAAAGCCCAGCCCCACAACCCGAAGACCCAGAAAGGTCCCTTGATCCGGCCTCCGAAGAGGATCCGGACTTAGCGGTGGAACTGATCGACGGGGTGTACCACCAGCTCAGCATAGATAATGCTTTAGTCGCCATTATGGCTGACTACCCCGGTTTGTGTCTGGCTTCCCCGGTGAGTATGACCGAAGTCCTGGCACCGTTACTTTTTTAATGCTTAGTTCTGACCACCGTGCACCAATGGTATTCGGCAGGAAGCACCTTTACGGCAGGAAGTCGAGCACGCGGCGACCGGCCAACAAGGGTCAGTCCGGCCCGGCAGGCGGAAGAGGAGTGCGACGCGAACTGAAACGTCGCCGCAACGGTACAGAGCACCGCTATTTTTTAAGGGAAGGATCCCCAGGAGGTATATTAATGCTCATGACTTTTTCAGAAAGAGCGCTTGCCGGACAGTGTCCGGAGAGGTTGCCAATCAAGGCTCCGCCAGCCATGCTCCAACGCATGGCCCGGAAGGGGAGGCGAATACAAGGCATGAGTCGGACGCTCCTCCGACGGAGGATGCCGACAGGCTGTCCGCCACCCGGTCTGAGGTGGAGAGCGCCATGAATCACATGCGTCGCCGGACAGTTCTTCGCGACGCGTGTTTCTCCTCGGAGGCGTTAAATGCCTTTGATGCGGGGAACGCGCACCTTCGTGCCGCTCAAGGTGGGTTAACCAGAGCCACGGAGCAGTATGTGAAAGACATACGTGTAAGTAATTTTAATAGTTATATATGCCAGTAGCCCCCGAGACTTAAATTTTTTAAAATAACTAATTTAAGGATCAATTTTTATGCAGGATCTTACGGAGAAGAATACCCATCTGTCCCAGGAGCTCCAAGAGTGCAAGGCCCAACTTGAGGCCGCACTGGCCGCCACAGGGGGAGCCACAGAGACCCCCGCTGGTAAGACGTACTTTGAAAAGATAATTAATTAACAAAGTGCGGCGTGAATCTGACAATAATATTGCAGAGGGCGCCGGACTAGATCCGGACAAGCAACAGCTACTGCATTAGTTAAAGGCTGGCGACAGGGTGCTTATGAAGGTGCAGCAGGAGAGAAACAAGCTCCAAGATGCCCACACCCAGCTAGGAGAAGAGCTGAAAGGTGTTCGGGCCCAGCTGTCTGGCTCCTTGAAGGAGAATTAGCGACTTCGTCGCGGCATTTATAGTAAGTGCTTGAGCAAATTCCTTTGAAAAGAAGAATTCGGCGAGGAAGTCGTTTGACAGAAATATGTCTTTAGGTGTGCTCATAGGTCGCCCTGCGGAGGAAATGCCTGGGTCAACAGGTGACCAACTTCCCGAGCTGGCGCAATTGTTCGAACGTGTTCGGCAGGCGATGAGTGGCATCGTTTAGGCTTTATGGCCATCCGTCTCCCTACCCGAGGGCCTTGGTGAGCTTGCTGAGAAGCTCCAGGGAGCACGGCGACGCCTCCGTTTGTGGAAGATATCGGCCTGCCATCAGGGCGCCAGGGAGGCCTAGGCCATGGTGAAGATGCGCTACCCGAAGGCTGACCCAAACCATATGGCCGAGGTCGGACCTGCGGGGCCTGATGGGAAGGAGATCCCTGTGAGCTTGATGTATGGCCAAGTAGAACTGGCCGTGAAATATTCCCAACAGGACTGTAAATTAGACAGCCTGTTAGATGGGATTGAGGAGGAGTACAATCAGTCGGTTTGACGATGTAATTTGAAATGACATGTAAGATGCCTTCTAGCTGGATTGTAGATCGTTTGTCTTTGCGGACCGTTTCGCTTCAACCTCGGGACCCAACAGTCCGGAGTGTGTCCGAATACCCCTACGGTTATAAAAAAACCGGGGCATGCATGGAGACAAGGCGCCGGGGTCATAATTGCTTTATCAGACAAGTGCCCAACTAGTTATGTTATATTACATGGTTAGTAAGAAACATCTTCCAGGGAGAATAGTTCCATTAAGGGTTCCTTTCCCTGGGAGGCATGCCCTAAGGTGCAATGCCGGACTGCGAAAATAGCAGAAAAAGCATCTGGGGGCTTATAAATAAGTAAGTAATAAATCATCTTTCAAGTCACCGACCGAATATTCTCTTAAGAACGCTAGCTTTCGGCTTCACCCAGTCTGAGGTACACATCCGGCTGACCTGGCAGTAACAATCGTAGAGGTGCTCCCTTTACCTCCTAGCCGAACAATCGGGAACATAGGGGTAAGCACAGGAGCCAGGCAACCCAGCTTGGCCAAAACTTAAGTCATATCGATGCATATAATGGTGAATAAAAGGTACATGTGGAAGTATGACACATGTATTGGGCGTGAAGCCCATATTAATAAGCTTCTGGTAAAGAAGCCCCCAGGTATAATGAGTGCTAGGAGCACATCAAGTGTGTGCGAACAAAGCGCAAATCAGCCTATAAAAGGTATTGAAAAAAAAGTGGGAAGAAGGAGGGGCACAAGAGACAGTAAAAAATATAAAAAGGTGGACGGGGGAGTGAGACGAACTCTGAGTCCGGTGTTTAGGCGTAGAATCTTCGGAGACGGGCTGCATTCCATGGGTTCGGCTCGAGTCGGTTGTCAGATGCTTTATGTAGACGGTATGCTCCGCCGGTCAGGACTTGGTCGATGATGAAGGGACCTTCCCACTTGGGCTTAAGTTTGTCCTTTTTCTTGTCCGGCAGGCGTAGAATGAGTTCGCCGACATTGTAAGTTTTGGCCCATACTTCTCTGCTTTGATATCTTCGAGCCTGCTGCTAATAGAATGCGGAACGAGCCTTTGCCACGTCCTGCTCCTCCTCTAAGGCGTCCAAACTGTCCTACCGATCCAACTCGGCTTCCCTTTCTTCGTACATGCGCACACGAGGTGAGTCATGAATTATATCGCAAGGCAGAACTGCCTCTGCGCCGTACACCATGAAAAATGGTGTGAATCCAGTAGTTCGGTTTGGCGTGGTTCGCAGCCCCCAGAGTACGGAGTTGAGCTCCTCTACCCAGTGCGTGTTAGATTCCTTGAGGGACCGCACTAGTCTGGGTTTGATGCCGCTCATGATTAGACCATTTGCACGCTCGACTTGACCGTTAGTTTGGGGGTGATAGACTGAAGCGTAATCGAGCTTGATGCCCATGTTTTTGCACTAGAGTTTAACCTTGTCGGCAGTGAAGTTCGTGTCGTTATCAGTGATGATGCTGTGGGGGACGCCAAAACGGTGTACTACCCCGGATAGGAAGTCTATCACCGGTCCGGATTCTGCCGTTTTAACCGGCTTGGCCTCAATCCATTTGGTGAATTTGTCCACCATGACCAATAAGTATTTGTGCTTGTGGGTTCCCCCTTTAAGGGGTCCAACCATGTCAAGCCCCCAGACCGTGAACGGCCAGGTAATGGGTATAGTTTTGAGGGCGGTGGGTGGCATGTGGCTCTGATTAGCAAAGAGCTGGCAACCGACGCATCGTTGGACTAAGTCCTGAGCATCTTCCCGGGCTGTCAGCCAATAAAATCCTGTACGGAAGGCCTTGCCTACGAGTGCCCGGGCTGCAGCGTGGTGCCCGCCGAGTCTAGCGTGAATTTCAGCCAGGAGATTCCGCCCCTCCTCTTCGGAGATACACCTTTGAAGGACTCCGGTTGTGCTTTTCTTATAAAGTTCTCCCTCATGGACCTTGTAGGCTTTAGATCGCCGAACTATGCAGCGGGCCTCATTTTGGTCTTCGCGAAGTTCCTGCCGAATTAAGTAGGCTAGGAATGGTTCTGTCCACGGGGCAATTACTGCCATTATTTCGTGAGCTGAAGGTGTTATTTCGTTGGCTGAGCCGCCGATTGTGTCAGAATGGTCTGAGTTCGGTGATGCAGCTGGCTCCGGATTGTTATTTCCGGACTCCTCTTCCCATAACACGGATGGCTTGAAGAGCCGTTCCAGGAAGGTGT
This sequence comes from Triticum aestivum, assembly GCF_018294505.1. Classification (NCBI taxonomy): domain Eukaryota; kingdom Viridiplantae; phylum Streptophyta; class Magnoliopsida; order Poales; family Poaceae; genus Triticum; species Triticum aestivum. The sequence continues at coordinate 687,138,857 of NC_057801.1, read as the reverse complement.
TTGGAGGGACGGCGTCTCGTTTCACGCCGATGCGTGCGGTTATTATCCCGGGCTACATGGTGGAATTCGAGTCCTTCGAACCGAGCTGACATTTTTAGGACGGCGTTGCGGTAAGCTGCCATTTTTGGATCTTTGGCATCAAAGTCTCCATTTACTTGGGATATCGCGAGGTTTGAATCCCCGCGCACCTCTAGGCGTTGAATGCCCATGGAGATTGCCATCCGGAGGCCATGTAGAAGGGCCTCGTATTCGGCTGCGTTATTGGAGTCCATGTACATTATTTGAAGTACGTATTGGATTGTGTCTCCAGTTGGGGACGTCAGGACGACGCCAACCCCCAAGCCAGCCAACATTTTGGATCCATCAAAATGCATGATCCAATTGGAGTATGCGCCATACTCTTTAGGGAGTTCGGCTTTGGTCCATTCGGCGACGAAGTCGGCCAGAACCTGCGACTTTATAGCGCGCCGTGGTTTATAGGTTATGTCAAATGGTAAAAGCTCAATAGCCCATTTTGCAATCCTGCCCGTTGCGTCGCGATTGTTTATAATATCATTGAGAGGTACTTCGGAGGCCACCGTTATGGAACACTCTTGAAAGTAGTGTCGCAGCTTTCGGGATGCCATGAACACCGCGTATGCTATCTTTTGATAATGTGGGTACCGGGACTTGCATGGAGTTAGAACAGTGGATACGTAGTACACTGGTTTTTGAAGAGGGAATCTGTGCCCTTCTGTCTCTCGCTCGACGATGAGTACCGCGCTGACAACTTGATGTGTTGCTGCGATATATAATAACATAGGTTCGCCCAGGTTGGGTGCGGCTAGGACCGGGTTTGTTGCCAGTATGGCCTTTATTTCTTCGAGTCCGGCTGTGGCGGCATCCGTCCATTCGAAATATTCGGTGCGCCGGAGGAGGCGGTAGAGGGGCAGAGCCTTTTCTCCCAAATGGGAGATGAAGCGACTTAAGGCCGCTACGCATCCGGTTAGTTTTTGTATTTGCTTGAGGTCTTTTGGAATATCTAATTGTGACAGAGCTCGGATTTTGGCCGGGTTTGCTTCAATTCCTCTACCGGATACGATGAAGCCCAAGAGCTTTCCGGCTGGTACGCCGAAGATGCATTTTTCTGGATTGAGCTTAATGTCATATGCTCGGAGGTTGTCGAATGTCACCCTCAAGTCTTCTACTAGAGTTTCGACGTGTTTGGTCTTCACGACCACATCGTCTACGTATGCCTCTACTGTTTTGCCTATCTGGGTAGCCAGACATGTTTGAATCATGCGCTGATATGTTGTGCCGGCGTTTTTGAGTCCGAAGGGCATTGTGTTGAAGCAGAATGGCCCGTATGGAGTAATGAATGCCGTTGCGGCCTGGTCTTTCTCCGCCATCTTGATTTGATGGTATCCGGAGTATGCGTCAAGGAAGCACAATGAATCGTGCCTTGCGGTAGCATCGATGATTTGGTCGATGCGAGGGAGGGGGAAAGGGTCCTTTGGACAGGCCTTGTTAAGGTCTTTAAAATCGACGCAGAGGCGCCAGGATTTGTCCTTTTTTGGTACCATTACTAGATTGGCTAGCCAGTCTGGATGTTTTATATCTCTGATGAATCCGGCTTCTAGGAGTTTGGCTAGCTCTTCTCCCATTGCCTATCTTTTGGGTTCGAAAAATCGTCGAAGAGCTTGTTTGACCGGCTTGAATCCTTTTAGGATGTTTAGGCTGTGCTCTGCCAGCCTGCGTGGGATTCCTGGCATGTCTGAAGGGTGCCAGGCAAAAATGTCCCAATTTTCCCGAAGGAATTCTCGTAGTGCGGCTTCGACATCTTGACTTAATTGTGCCCCAATGGAGGCCGTCTTTGTGGGGTCCGTTGGATGGACCTGGAATTTGACTATATCGTCTGCTGGTTTAAAATAGGTGGACTTGGACCTCTTATCGAGTATCACATCGTCCCTACCAATCGTGGAGCGCAGCGTGGTTAGTTCCTCTGCCGCTAGGGCTTCGGACAATGCCTCTAGGCCCAGAGCGGCTGTCTTATTTTCGGCGCGGAGTGCTGTATCTGGATCACTGGCAAGAGTGATTATCCCATTGGGTCCGGGCATTTTGAGCTTCATGTACCCGTAGTGGGGTATGGTTTGGAAGATTGTGAATGCCTCTCGCCCTAACAAAGCGTGATATCCGCTGCCGAATGGGGCCACTTGGAACGTGACCTCCTCGGACCTGTAATTGTCCGGTGAGCCGAACACTATGTCTAGTGTGATTTTTCCTGTGCAGCGTACTTCTTGACTAGGGTTTATCCCTCTGAAGGTTGTGCTGCTTCGCTCGATGCGGCTCCAGTCAATATCCATTTTTTGAAGGGTTTCCTCGTAGATGAGGTTTAATCCGCTGCCGCCATCCATGAGTACCTTGGTAAGGCGAAAGCCGTCCACTATCGGACTGAGGACCAATGCGGCTGATGCTCTAGCTGTTCGGAATTTAGGTTCGTCGCTGGCGTTGATGGTGATAGCCGTGTCACTCCATGGATTTGCTGTTGCTTCTTGGTAGACTTCAGTGAGGCCGCGAATTGTTCGTTTTCGCATGTTATTTGATGCAAAAGTCCAGAAGACTGTTAATACCGTGCCGGTACTGCTGGGCTATTTGCCCGGGGCTAAAAAGCCTTCGCCACTTTTGGCCACCTGCCATAGTATCCAACATGCTCGAAGGTTGTGTGTTGGAGTGGCGCCCTCTGTACTATGGATTTTGCAGGGTCCGTTGAGCCAGCCCTCCAGTACGGTTTCATGCCCTTTAGGGGGTCTTTGCTTTTTGGTTTTTAACCCAGGTGCTTGAGTATGGCGCACCCTTTTACTTCGGACTAGGGTTGTGGTCAAGGCCGGACTATCCCAAAACCTAGTTTCGGTGTTCCTGGCACTCTCTACCGCACAGTATTTTTGTACGATAGTCACTAGGTCGATGAAGCGTGTAACTTCGCGACGACTTATGGCGTTCATGATTCCCTTGTCCGTGCAATTGTTGCAGAAAATTGAAATTGCGCTTTCTTCGCAGCAGTCCTTTATCCTGTTCATAACCAGGAGGAATCTAGCCCAGTAATGATGTACTGTTTCATCGGGCTCTTGCCGTATTCGAGATAGATTGCTTATGTTTGGGTGGGCGGGTGGAATCAAGTTCGGAACCCCGCCCGATCTGAGGCTCAAAGGCCAAGAAGTTTCCGGATTTGGAAGCTTGACTTGCTGGATGCTTTCCAACGAATCTAGTCTGATGCCTGACTCTAAGTTCAGTATTTGATTAGCGTCCGTCCCTTCGCGGGAATCCAGCTTGGAGGGGTCGGGAATCCGGACATAGTTGGTTTTCAACGTAGAAGAAGGGTTGCCGCATTGTTCCTCTACCACGACAACGTGGTGGGTGGCCTGAGGAGAGTTAATCTCTCTCAGGTCGGGTTTAAGCCCAATCTGATCATAGTCTGTAGCGACTCCCAGGGCGGCGATGCGATCCAAGAGCTCGTTTATAGAGGAGAGCTCAATCGGATCTAACTGCTCGGCGAATTCCGGGCTGACGTGAAGATCGCTTTTGATGACCTGAGAGGTCATCGTCGCAGCGGTGGCCGAACAGGCGGTCATAAGAAAACCGCCTAGCCGGACAATTTGGCCGGCGGCCAAAGCTCTCTTGACGACGGTGCCGTCTTTAAAGACGGGAGAAGGCATCCTTCCTGATCGCGACGGCACAGAGGAAGTCTCAATGAAAGCACCAATGTCGGTGTCAAAACCGATGGATCTCGGGTAGGGGGTCCCGAACTGTGCGTCTAGGCGGATGGTAACAGGAGACGAGGGACGCGATGCTTTTACCCAGGTTCAGGCCCTCTTGATGGAGGTAAAACCCTACGTCCTGCTTGATTAATATTGATGATGTGGGTTACAAGAGTAGATGTACCACGAGATCAAGGAGGCTAAACCCTAGAAGCTAGCCTATGGTTTTATTGTTGTTCATCCTATGGACTAAAGCCATCTGGTTTATATAGACACCGGAGAGGGCTAGGGTTACACAGAGTCGGTTACATTGGTAGGAGATCTACATATCCGTATCGCCAAGCTTGCCTTCCACGCCAAGGAAAGTCCCATCCGGACACGGGACGAAGTCTTCAATCTTGTATCTTCATAGTCTTGGAGTCCGGCCGATGATGATAGTTCGGCTATCCGGACACCCCCTAGTCCGGAACTCCCTCAGTAGTCAAACACTTTTGTGTACTCACTTTTCATGCCACACATGAGTTTGTCAAGTACTATTTTCTTTGCTGCCTTACATTTTGAAACTGACACATCAACAAACATATCTTTGAGCACTGTGGCTTTAATGCTGTCAATTTTCCACATTGGAGTTGCTAGGATAATGTGTTCATATCTGTTTGCAATCACCTTAGCAGTAACAAGCTTGTTTTCCCTGTTCTGTGCACACTGGTGCTCATCTTAATAGGTAACTACTTGAAACCTAGAACATCTACTAGTCTTGGCACCATACAACATCCAGGGGCAACCAGGCCAGTCACATTTTGCTCTCACCCACTGCTCCTCAGATTTTACAAATGATATGCTCCTCTTAGTAGCTAGCCCATACCTCTTCAGTGCTTTAACTAATTGGTTCTTGCTTCTAAACACCATTCCCAAGCTAAAATGGGGAATCTCTTTCTCTGGATTGAACCTAACATACTTGCTTTTCCTCCTAACCATCTGACCATCCTCATCTTCATCATAATTGTAATCCTCTTCAGAAGACTCAAAATCTTGGTCCTGTACAGCTTCTTCCACATTAGCAATTAACTCTATAGGAACTGGACCTGTTGACTCCTTGGAGAACCAAATTTCTGAATCTTTCATCTTCTTGAATTTCCTTGCACGTTTTCTCAGCTCTACTACCTCAGATTCCTCTCCACTGTCATCAGTATGTGCCACATAATCAGGATCATCTGAATCTTCAGATTCTGAACCATGCTCTGCAGCTTCTGCAATTGGAGCTACAGTTTGGCTAGCAACAACAGGCTGAGAAGGATTGATTATTTGAGAACCTTGGGACAGATCATGCACTCTGAAATTGTTCTTGACAGGGTTGTGTATCATTGCAGTAACAACGCCACCCTCATTAGGAACTAAGATATGTTCCAAAATGTTTGACTGTGCTACTGAATTCACTTGTTGAACATGATCTTCTTCTTCTGCAGTGATAACTGCATCTAATTCTTCCTCACTAGCATTGTTCAACATGTCATTCAGCTCATCTTCTTCAAAATCAGAGCCACTATCTTCTGCCTCTGGTTCATCTTGCTCACCATTGTACTCCACAAAAACATCAGCAACCCCTCCATCTGTAATGTACTCTGACATCTTCAGGCAACCTTCATCAGTGTATAGAAACACTAGTCCATTAACCAACTCTCTTCCTGGCATTAGAAAATACAACTTCATGATGTCTTTGACTGTCAAATGATCTCCTAAATATCCTCTGAGCTCTGGCAGTGACAACTTATCCCTCTCTATCTGTGACATTGCAGTATCTCGCCCAACATAATCAAGAGATGACCCAATACGAATAAACTGCCCTCCATAGTGAAACCTAACATTGAGCACCTCTACTGGATCCATGAATTGACTATAAAACCTACAGAAACACATATATGCAATCAGGTTCACCTACATTCAGTAATCTACAGTGCAAGATTTAATTTTAGACAATATTCACACCTTCAGCAATCACAGTCACAAAACTGACTACAAGACTACAAAAAACGATTAAACCTACAATCCATGTAAGGCATCGGTCCATTAGTATGTATTTGGCCCCAAATCCTTCCATTCAACAGGCCACTAAATCGCAAAGAAAACCACCTTGCACCACCGTAGAACCCTAAACCTAACTACAGGCAGAAGGAAAAAAGGTCGACCAAGCAATCAGAGATGATGAGGATGACTCACCTATTCCTTTTCCGCTGGCGTGGACGTCGGAGCTCGCTGCAATCATCCGCGGGCCGTCACCATTGCTGCCACAGGAGGAAGCTGGTGCGTCAGGGGAGAGAAGGGGAAGGGGTGAGGGGGCGAAGTGAGCGAGGAGAGGTGCGAGCTGGTCTGGCTCGACCATTTAGCATTTTGAGCGACCGAGGGGACCCACAACGACAGCTGACTCAGCGATCCCAGACTTTCCTCCGTTTGGATACACCAGCAAGGACAAAAACGACTGGGATTAGGGAGTTGAGGGTGCCGATTTCAGGGATTTGGAGGTTGGGGTTCAAAAACGACGATGCGTACGAGTTCAAGGTTTAAAACAGACTTCACCCCATTCTTGGCAACAAAGACCTTGCCTTCGGATCTGAGGTAGAAGGTATACCCAATGGTTTCCTTAGGGTATCCTATGAAGACGCATTTTTCCGACTTGGGTTCGAGCTTTTCAGGTTGAAGTTTCTTGACATAAGCATCACATCCCCAAACTTTTAGAAACCACAATTTAGGTTTCTTCCCAAACCATAATTCATACGGTGTCGTCTCAATGGATTTAGATGGTGCCCTATTTAAAGTGAATGTGGCTGTCTCTAAAGCGTATCCCCAAAATGATAGCGGTAAATCGATAAGAGACATCATAGATCGCACCATATCCAATAGAGTGCGATTACGACGTTCAGACACACCATTACACTGAGGTGTTCCAGGCGGCGTGAGTTGTGAAACAATTCCACATTTACTTAAGTGCGTACCAAACTCGTGACTCAAATGTTCTCCCCCACGATCTAATTGTAAGAACTTTATTTTCCTGTCATGTTGATTCTCCACCTCACTCTGAAATTCCTTGAACTTTTCAAAGGTCTCAGACTTGTGTTTCATTAAGTAGACATACCCATATCTACTTAAGTCATCAGTGAGGGTGAGAACATAATGATAGCCACCGCGAGCCTCAACGCTCATTGGACCGCACACATCAGTATGTATGATTTCCAACAAGTTGGTTACTCGCTCCACTATTCCGGAGAACGGAGTCTTGGTCATCTTGCCCATGAGGCATGGTTCGCATGTGTCAAATGATTCATAATCAAGAGACTCCAAAAGTCCATCTGCATGGAGCTTCTTCATGCGTTTGACACCAATGTGACCAAGGTGGCAGTGCCACAAGTATTTGGGACTATCATTATTAACCTTACATCTTTTGGTACTCACACTATGAATATGTGTAACATCACGTTCGAGATTCAATAAGAATAAACCATTGACTAGCAGGGCATGACCATAAAACATATCTCTCAAATAAGTAGAACAACCATTATTCTCGGATTTAAATGAGTAGCCATCTCGCATTAAACTAGATCCAGATACAATGTTCATGCTCAAAGCTGGCACTAAATAACAATTATTGAGGTTTAAAACTAACCCCATAGGTAAATGTAGAGGTAGTGTGCCGACGGCGATCACATCAACCTTGGAACCATTCCTGACGTGCATCGTCACCTCGTCCTTCGCCAGTCTCCGCTTATTCCGCAGCTCCTATTTTGAGTTACAAATATGAGCAACCGCACCGGTATCAAATACCCAGGAGCTACTACGAGTACTGGTAAGGTACACATCAATAACATGTATATCACATATACCTTTGGTGTTGTCGGCTGCTATGTCTTGAGCTTGCGTTGGTTTTCCTTGAAGAGGAAAGGGTGATGCAGCAATAGTAGCGTAAGTATTTCGCTCAGTTTTTGAGAACCAAGGTATCAATCCAGTAGGAGGCTCCTCAAAAGTCCCATGCACCTACACAAACAAACAAAGAACTCGCAACCAACGCAATAAAGGGGTTGTCAATCCCTTCACGACCACTTGCGAAAGTGAGATCTGATAGAGATAGTGTGATAAGATAAATATATTTTTGGTATTTTATAATATAGATGCGAAAAGTAAAGATGCAAATAAATGTAGATTGAAAGCTTATATGATAAAAGATAGACCCGGGGGCCATAGGTTTCACTAGAGGCTTCTCTCAAGATAACATAAGTATTACGGTGGGTGAACAAATTACTGTCGAGCAATTGATAGAAAAGCGAATAATTATGAGATTATCTAGGCATGATCATGTATATAGGCATCATGTATGCAACAAGTAGACCGACTCCTGCCTGCATCTACTACTATTACTCCACACATCGACCGCTATCCAGGATGCATCTAGAGTATTAAGTTCATAAGAACAGAGTAACGCATTAAGAAAGATGACATGATGTAGAGGGATAAACTCATGCAATATGATATAAACCACATCTTTTTATCCTCGATGGCAACAATACAATACGTGCCTTGCAACCCCTGCTGTCACTGGGTAAGGATACCGCAAGATTGAACCCAAAGCTAAGCACTTCTCCCATTGCAAGAAAGATCAATCTAGTAGGCCAAACCAAACTGATAATTCAAAGAGACTTGCAAAGATAACTCAATCATACATAAAAGAATTCAGAGGAGATTCAAATATTTCTCATAGATTAAACTTGATCATAAATCCACAATTCATCGGGTCTCGACAAACACACTGCAAAAAGAGTTTACATCAAATAGATCTCCGCAAGAGAGGGGGAGAACATGGTATTGAGATCCAAAAAGAGAGAAGAAGCCATCTAGCTAATAACTATGGACCCGAACGTTTGTGGTAAACTACTCACAACTCATCGGAGGGGCTGTGGTGTTGATGTAGAAGCCCTCCATGGTCGATTCCCCCTCCGGTGGAGCGCCGGCGAAGGCTCCAAGATGGGATCTCACGGATACAGAAGGTTATGGTGATGGAAATTGTTTTTCGTTGGCTCCTTGGATGTTTTCGGGGTACGTGGGTATATATAGGAGGAAGAAGTACGTCGGTGGCCGCCCGAGGGGCCCACGAGACAGGGGGTGCGCCCAGAGGGGGTGGGCGCGCCCTCCTATCTCCTGGCCGCCTCGATCGCTTCTTGACTTGCACTCCAAGTCCTCTGGATCACGTTCGTTCCAAAAATCACGCTCCTGAAGGTTTCATTCCGTTTGGACTCCGTTTAATATTCCTTTTCTTTGAAATACTGAAATAGGCAAAAAAAACAGCAATACGGGCTGGGCCTCCGGTTAGTAGGTTAGTCCCAAAAAATGATATAAATATGTAAAATAAAGCCCATAAACATCCAAAAGGGGTAATATAATAGCATGGAACAATCAAAAACTATAGATACGTTGGAGACGTATCAAGCATACCCAAGCTTAATTCCTGCTCGTCCTCGAGTAGGTAAATGATAAAAACAGAATTTTTGATGTGGAATGCTACCTAGCATAATTCTCAACGTAATTTTCTTTATTGTGGCATGAATGTTCAGATCCAAATGATTCAAAAAAAAGTTCATATTGATAAAAGAAATAGTAATACTTCAAGCACACTAATCAAAGCAATCATGTCTTCTCAAAATAACATGGCTAAAGAAAGTTCATCCCTACAAAATCATATAGTTAGGCTATGCTTCATTTTCGTCACACAAAAATGTTCCCAAATTCTACACCCCCTATGACAAGCCAAGCAATTGTCTCATACTTAAATAATCTCAAACTTTTTCAACTTTCACGCAATACATGAGCGTGAGCCATGGATATAGCACTATGGGTGGAATAGAATATGATGATGGGGATTGTGTGGAGAAGAAAAAAAAAGGAGAAAGTCTCACATTGACGAGGATAATCAATGGGCTATGGAGATGCCCATCAATTGATGTCAACATGAGGAGTAGGGATTGCCATGCAACGGATGCACTAGAGCTATAAATTAATGAAAGCTCAACAAAAGAAAACTAGTGGATATGCATCCAACTCGCTTGCTCACGAAGACCTAGGGCATTTGAGGAAGCCCATCATAGGAATATACAAGCCAAGTTCTATAATGAAAAATTCCCACTAGTATATGAAAGTGACAACATAAGAGACTCTCTATATGAAAAACATGGTGCTACTTTGAAGCACAAGTGTGGAAAAAGAGATAGTAACGTTGCCCCTTTTTTATTTTCTTTTATTTTATTTTTCTTTTTATTTTTTTATTTTTTTGGGCCTTCCTTTTTTTGGCCTTTCCTTTGGGGGGGGGGGACAATGCTCTAATAATGATGATCATCACACTTTTATTGATTACAACATATGAATTACAACTCAAAACTAAAACAAGATATGACTCTATATGAATGCCTCCGGGAGTGTACCGGGATGGTGCAATGAATCAAGAGTGACATGTATGAAAAATTATGCATGGTGGCTTTGCCACAAATACGATGTCAACTACATGATCATGCAATGGCAATATGACAACAGTAATGTATGTCATGATGATAAATGAAACAGTGGAAAGTTGCATGGCAATATATCTCGGAATGGCTATGGAAATGCCATAATGGGTAGGCATGTTGGCTGTTTTGAGGAAGATATAAGGAGGTTCATGTGTGATAGAGCGTATCATATCATGGGGTTTGGATGCACTGGCGAAGTTTGCACCAACTCTCAAGGTGAGAAAGGGCAATGCACGGTACCGAAGAGGCTAGCATTGGTGGAAAGGTAAAAGTGCGTATAATCCATGGACTCAACATTAGTCAAAAGAACTCATATACTTATTGCAAAAATTTAGAGGTCATCAAAAACCAAGCACTATGCGCATGCTCCTAGAGGGATAGATTGGTAGGAAAAGACCATCGCTCGTCCCCGACCGCCACTCATAAGGATGCACAATCCAAGTACACTTCATGTTTCAAATTTGTTACACAAGTTTAACCATACGTGCATGCTACGGGACTTGCTAACTTCAACACAAGCATTCTTTAGATTCATAATCACCCAACTAGCATGACTTTAATATCACTACCTCCATATCTCAAAACAATTATCAAGTATCAAGTTGATCGTAGCATCCAATTCACTTCCTATGATAGTTTTTATTATACCTAACTTGGATGCCTACCATTCTAGGACCAATTTTATAACCATAGAAAATACCATGCTGTTCTAAAATACTCTCAAAATAATATAAGTGAAGCACGAGAGACTAGCAATTTCTACAAAATTAAGCCACCGTCGTGGTCTAAAAGATATAACTGAAGCACTAGAGCAAAAACTATCTAGCTCAAAAGATATAAGTGAAGCACATAGAGTATTCTAATAAATTACTAATAAAGTAGGCTTCTCCCGAAAGGTGTGTACAGCAAGGATGATTGTGGAAAACTAAAAAGCAAATACTAATATCATACATGACGCTCCAAGCAAAACACATATCATGTGGCGAATAAAAATATAGCTCCAAGTAAAGTTACCAATGAACGAAGACGAAAGAGGGGATGCCTTCCCGGGGCATCCCCAAGCTTAGGCTTTTGGCTACTCTTGAATATCTTGGGTTTACATGGGCATCCCCAAGCTTAGGCTTTTGTCACTCCTTATTCCATAGTCCATCAAATCTTTACCCAAAACTTGAAAACTTCACAACACAAAACTCAACAGGAAATCTTATAAGCTCCGTTAGTGAAAGAAACCAAAACCACCACATAAGGTACTGTAATGAACTCATTCTTTATTTACTTTGGTGTTAAACCTACTGTATTCCAACTTCTCTATGGTTTATAAACTATTTTATTACCATAGATGCATCAAAATAAGAAAACAACACAGAAAGGCAGAATCTGTCAAAAACAGAACAATATGTCGCAATCTGTAACTAATGCAAACTTCTGGAACTCTAAAAATCCTACCAAAATAGGAAGTCCTGGACAATTTGTCTATTGATCAGAATAAAAAAGAATCAACGCAAAAGTACGTTTATGTGATTTAACAAAACTAATTTCGTGCGCGCAAAGTTTCTGTTTTTCAGCAGAATCAAATTAACTATCACCATACGTTATCCTATAGGTTCTACTTGGCACAAACACTAATCAAAACATAAAAACACATCTAAACAGAAGGTAGATGCAAAATTTGTTACTAAACAGAAACAAAAACAAAAAACACAAATAAAATTGGGTTGCCTCCCAACTAGCGCTATCGTTTAACGCCCCTAGCTAGGCATAAAAGCGAAGATAGATCTAAGTAGTGCCATCTTTGGCACTCAATTCGTAAGTAGCCCGCATGATAGATTCATAAGGTAATTTGACTTTATTTCTTGGAAAGTGCTCCATGCCTTTCTTTGATGGAAATTGGAATCTAATATTCCCTTCATTCATATCAATAATCACGCCAATCGTTCTAAGGAAAGGTCTACCAAGAATAATAGGGCAAGAAAGATTGCAATCTATATCAAGAACGATAAAATCTACGGGCACCAACTTTCTATTTGAAACAATGAGAACATCATTGATCCTTCCTATTGGCTTTTAATGGTGGAATCCGCAAGGTGCAAATTTAAAGAGCAATCATCAAGATCATGGAAACCTAGAATATCACATAAAGTTTTCAGAATCGTGGAAACACTAGCACCCAAATCACACAAAGCAAAACACTCATGATCTTTAATTTTAATCTTTATTGTAGGTTCTCACTCATCATTAAGTTTTCTAGGTATAGAAACTTCCAGATTAAGTTTTTCATCATAAGATTGCATCAAGGCATCAACGATATGTTTGGTAAAAGCTTTATTTTGACTTTAAGCATGAGGAGAATTAACAACGGATTGCAACAAGGAAATACAACCTTCTAAAGAACAATTATCATAATCAAATTCCTTGAAATCCGAGATAGTGGGTTCAATGCTATTTAAAGTCATGACCTCTCCAATCCCACTTTTACCAAATTTAGCATCAAGATCTAAAAACTCTGAATTATTGGGATGCCTTCTAACTAAAGTTGACTCGTCTCCAGTCCCATTATTATCAAGATTCATATTGCAAAACAAAGATCTAATAGGAGACACATTAATAACTTTAAGATCTTCATCATTATTTTCATTGAAACTAGAAGAACATGCCTTTATAAAGCAATCTTTCTTAGCACGCAATCTAGTGGTTCTTTCCTTGAACTCATCAATGGAAATTCTCATTGCTGTGAGAGACTCATTGATATCATGCTTAGGAGGAGTAGATCTAAGTTTAAGAGAATCAACATCAAGCGAAAGTCTATCAACGTTCCTAGCCAAATCATCAACTTTGAGCAATTTTTTATCAAGCAAAGCATTAAAATTCTTTTGAGAAATCATAAATTCTTTCACACTATTCTCAAAATCAGAGGGCATCTTATTAAAATTACCATAAGAATTATTATAGGAATTTCCATAATTATGAACTATCTAGAATTAAAGTTTCCTCTATAAGCGTTGTTTCCAAAACTATTCCTACCAAAAAAATTCACATCCATAGATTCATTATTATTCTCAATCAAAGTAGACAAAGGCATATAATTGGGATCAAGAGGAGTATTTTTAGTGGCAAACAACTTCATAAGTTCATCCATCTTTCCACTCAAAACATTGATTTCTTCTATAGCATGCACTTTTTTACTAGAAGATCTTTCGGTGTCCCATTGAGAATAATTAGCCATAATATTATCAAGTAGTTTTGTAGCATCTCCTAACGTAATTTCCATAAACGTGCCTCCCGCGGCCGAATCTAAAAGATTTCTAGAAGCAAAGTTCAAACCGGCATAAATTTTTTGTATGATCATCCAAAAATTCAAACCATGAGTAGGGCAATTGCGAATCATCAATTTCATTCTTTCCCAAGATTGGGCAACATTCTCATGATCAAGTTGTTTAAAATTCATAATATTTTTCCTAAGAGTGATGATCTTAGCGGGAGGAAAATACTTAGAGATAAAAGCATCTTTGCACTTGTTCCAACAATCAATACTATTTTTAGGCAAAGACGAAAACCAAACTTTAGCACGATTTCTAAGCGAAAACGGAAATAACTTCAATTTAACAATATCATTATCCGTATCTTTCTTCTTTTGCATATCACACAAATCAACAAAGTTGTTTAGATGAGTAGCGACATCTTCACTAGGAAGGCCGGCGAATTGATCTTTCATAACAAGATTCAGCAAAGCAGTGTTGATTTAACAAGACTCAACATCATTAAGAGGAGCAATCGGAGTACTAAGGAAATCATTATTATTGGTATCGGACAGATCACACAATTTGGTATTATCTTGCGACATGGCAACAAGTAATCCAACACACAAGCAAACAGAATAAGGCAAGCGAAAAAGAGCGGAGGAGATTGGGAAAGAGAGGGCGAATAAAATGGCAAGGGTGAAGTGGGGGAGAGGAAAACGAGAGGCAAATGGCAAATAATGTAAATGCGAGGGAGATGAGTTTGTGATGGGTACTTGGTATGTCTTGACTTGAGCGAAGACCTCCCGGGCAACGGCGCCAGAAATACTTCTTGCTACGTCTTGAGCTTGCGTTGGTTTTCCTTAAAGAGGAAAGGGTGATGCAGCAATAGTAGCGTAAGTATTTCCCTTAGTTTTTGAGAACCAATGTATCAATCCAGTAGGAGGCTCCTCAAAAGTCCCACGCACCTACACAAAGAAACAAAGAACTCGCAACCAACGCAATAAAGGGGTTGTCAATCCCTTCACGGCCACCTGCGAAAGTGAGATCTCATAGAGATAGTATGATAAGATAAATATATTTTTGGTATTTTATAATATAGATGCGGAAAGTAAAGATGCAAATAAAAGTAGATTGAAATCTTATATGATAAAAGATAGACCCGGGGGCCATAGGTTTCACTAGAGGCTTATCTCAAGATAGCATAAGTAGTACGGTGGGTGAACAAATTACTGTCGAGCAATTGATAGAAAAGAGAATAATTATGAGATTATCTAGGCATGATCATGTATATATGCATCACGTCCGTAACAAGTAGACCGACTCCTGTCTGCATCTACTACTATTACTCCACACATCGACCACTATCCAGCATGCATCTAGAGTATTAAGTTCATAAGAACAGAGTAACGCATTAAGAAAGATGATATGATGTAGAGGGATAAACTCATGCAATATGATATAAACCACGTCTTTTTATCCTCGATGGCAACAATACAATATGTGCCTTGCAACCCCTACTATCACTGGGTAAGGATACCGCAAGATTGAACCCAAAGCTAAGCACATCTCCCATTGCAAGAAAGATCAATCTAGTAGGCCAAACCAAACTGATAATTCGAAGAGACTTGCAAAGATAACTCAATCATACACAAAAGAATTCAGAGGAGATTCAAATATTTCTCATAGATAAACTTGATCATAAACCCACAATTCATTGGATCTCGACAAACACACCGCAAGAAGAGTTTACATCGAATAGATCTCCACAAGAGAGGGGGGGAACATGGTATTGAGATCCAAAAAGAGAGAAGAAGCCATCTAGCTAATAACTACGGACCCGAAGGTCTGTGGTAAACTACTCACAACTCATCGGAGGGGCTATGGTGTTGATGTAGAAGCCCTCTATGGTCGATTCCCCCTCCAGCGGAGCGCCGGCGAAGGCTCCAAGATGGGATCTCGCAGATACAGAAGGTTACGACGATGGAAATTGTTTTTCATTGGCTCCCTGGATGATTTCGGGGTACGTGGGTATATATAGGAGGAAGAAGTACGTTGGTGGCCGCCCGAGGGGCCCACGAGATAGGGGGCACGCCCAGAGGGGGTGGGCGCGCCCTCTATCTCCTGGCCACCTCGATCACTTCTTGACTTGCACTCCAAGTACTCTGGATCATGTTCGTTCGGAAAATCACGCTCCTGAAGGTTTCATTCCGTTTGGACTCCGTTTGATCCTTTTCTTCGAAATACTGAAATAGGCAAAAAAAACAGCAATATGGGATGGCCCTCCAGTTAGTAGGTTAGTCCCAAAACATGATATAAATATGTAAAATAAAGCCCATAAACATCCAAAAGGGGTAATATAATAGCATGGAACAATCAAAAATTATAGATACGTTGGAGATGTATCACCGGCCTTCTTGTCCGCTAAGTACTTGGGGCAGTTCCGCTTCCAGTGACCATTTCCCTTGCAATAAAAGCACTGAGTCTCGGGCTTGGGTCCATTGTTTGGCTTCTTCCTGGCAACAGATTTGCCGGGCGCAGCAACTCCCTTCCCGTCCTTCTTGAAGTTCTTTTTACCCTTGCCTTTCTTGAAACTAGTGGTCTTATTCACCATCAACACTTGATGTTCCTTTTTGATTTCCACCTCCGCTGATTTCAGCATTGAATATAACTTAGGAATGGACTTCTCCATCCCCTGCATGTTGTAGTTCATCACAAAGCTCTTGTAGCTAGGTGGGAGCGACTGGAGGATCCTGTCAATGACCGAGTCATCTGGGAGATTAACTCCCAACTGAGACAACGGTTGTGTAACCCGGACATAGTGAGTATATGCTCACTGGTAGAACTGTTTTCCTCCATCTTACAACTGTAGAACTTGTCGGAGACTTCATATCTCTCGACCCAGCCATGAGCTTGGAAAACCATTTTCAGCTCTTGGAACATCTCATATGCTCTGTGCTGCTGAAAACACTTTTGGAGCCCCGGTTCTAAGCTGTAAAGCATGCCGCACTGAACTAGGGAGTAATCATCACTACACGACTGCCAGGCATTCATAACATCTTGAGTTGTTGGGAAAATGGGTGCTTCACGTAGCGGTGCTTGATACGTCTCCAACGTATCTACTTTTCCAAACACTTGTGCCCTTGCTTTGGACTCTAACTTGCATGATTTGAATGAAACTAACCCGGACTGACACTGTTTTCAGCAGAACTGCCATGATGTTGTTTTATGTATAGAAAAGAAAAGTTCTCTGAATGTCCTTAAAATCCACAGAGGCACTTTTCGGAAAATATAAAAAATACTGGCAAAATAATCAAGACCAGGGGGCCCACACCCTGTCCACGAGGGGGGGCGCCCCCTCGCCCTGGGCGTGCCCCCTATCTCATGGGCCCCCTGGACCTCCACCGACCTCAACTCCAACTCCATATATTCACGTTTGGGGAGGAAAAAATCAGAGAGAAAAGTTTCATCGCGTTTTACAACACGGAGCCGCCGCCAAGCCCTAATCTCTCCCGGGAGGGCTGATCTGGAGTCCGTTCGGGCTCCGGAGAGGGGGATTCGTCATCGTCGTCATCATCAACCACCCTCTATCACCAGTTTCATGATGCTCACCGCCGTGCATGAGTAATTCCATTGTAGGCTTGCTGGACGGTGATGGGTTGGATGAGATTTACCATGTAATCAAGTTAGTTTGTTAGGGTTTGATCCCTAGTATCCACTATGTTCTGAGATTGATGTTGCTATGACTTTGCTATGCTTAATGCTTGTCACTAGGGCCCGAGTGCCATGATTTCAGATCTGAACCTATTGTGTTTTCATGAATATACGTGTGTTCGTGATCCTATCTTGCAAGTCTATAGTCACCTATTATGTGTTATGATCCGACAACCCCGAAGTGACAATAATCGGGATACTTCTTGGTGATGACCGTAGTTTGAGGAGTTCATGTATTCACTATGTGCTAATGATTTGTTCCGGTTCTCTATTAAAAGGAGGCCCTAATATCCCTTAGTTTCCGCTAGGACCTCGCTTCCACGGGAGGGTAGGACAAAAGATGTCATGCAAGTTCTTTTCCATAAGCACGTATGACTATTTACGGAATACATGTCTACATTACATTGATGAACTGGAGCTAGTTCTGTGTCACCCTATGTTATAGCTATTACATGAGGAATCGCATCGGCATAATTATCCATCACTGATCCATTGCCTACGAGCTTTTCACATATTGTTCTTCGCTTATTTACTTTTCCGTTGCTACTGTTACAACTACTACAAAACCCAAAAACATTACTTTTGCTACCATTACCTTTATTATCATACTACTTTGCTACTAAATACTTTGCTGCAGATACTAAGTTATCCAGGTGTGGTTGAATTGACAACTCAACTGCTAATACTCAAGAATATTCTTTGGCTCCCCTTGTGTTGAATCAATAAATTTGGGTTGAATAGTTTACCCTCGAAAGCTATTGCGATCCCCTACACTTGTGGGTTATCAAGACTAATTTCTAGCTCCATTGCAGGCGAGCATAGCTCTATTCTCTAAGTCACTTGGGATTTATATCTGTTGATCACTATGAAGAACTTGAAAGACGACAGAACCAAGATTTTGCCCTCAACTACGAGGGGAGGTAAGGAACTGCCATCTAGCTCTGCACTAGATTCTCCTTCTATTATTAGTAAGCTTGCGACACCTAAACCTGCTACTGCTATGTCACATGTTATTGATGATGGCACTTCTGCTATGCATGATACTTATGATGAAACTACTTCTGTGCGTGACACTACTTTGCCATTAGGTGAATTTCTTGATGAACAACTTGCTAGAGTTAGGGGGAATGAAATTATTGAAGATGCTATTATTGATAATAGTGATGATGAAAATTCTCACAATGATTATGAATTGCCTGTTGTTCCTGAGGGTTATGTTATGAATGAAGAAGCTGCTAGAGCTATCTTTGCTTGCAATGATAGATATGATCTTAAGAAATTATTAGCTAAATGGAAGTAGCAGTCTCTTAATGCTAGAATGAAACCTGACCCTGCTTTTGCTACTTCACCTATCTATGTTACTGATAAGGATTATGAATTCTCTGTTGATCCTGAGATTATTACTTTAGTTGAATCTGATCCTTTTTATGGCCTTGAATCTGAAACTGTTGTGGCACATCTTACCAAGTTGAATGATATAGTTACCCTGTTTACTCATGACGATAAATCTCGCTATTTTTATATCCTTAAGATATTTCCGTTCTCGTTAAAGGGTGATGCTAAGAGTTGGTATAATTCTCTTGCTCCTGGTTGTGTGGGTAGTCCCCAGGATATGATTTATTACTTCTCTGCTAAATATTTCCTTGCTCATAAGAAACAAGCTGCCTTGCGGGAAATATATAATTTTGTGCAAATCAAAGAAGAGAGTCTGCCACAATCTTGGGGGAGGCTTCTACGATTACTTAATACTTTGCCCGATCATCCTCTTAAGAAAAATGAAATACTTGATATCTTTTATAATGGACTAACCGATGCTTCCAAGGACTACTTGGATAGTTGTGTTGGTTGTGTTTTCAGTGAAAGAACAGTCGTAGAAGCTAAATTACTATTGAATAATATGTTGAATAATGAAAATAATTGGACACTTCCTGAGCCAATTCCTGAGGCAATTCCTGAACCAATTAAGCCAACTCCTGAGCCTATTCCTAAACCACTCCGAAGAAGAGAGGTGCTTTATTTCTCAGTCCTGGCGATATGCAAGAGGCAAATAAATCAATGAAAGAAAAAGGTATTAAAGCTGAAGATGTTAAGAATTTACCTCCTATTGAAGAAATACATGGTCTTAATATACCGCCTGTTGAAGAACCACATTCTCTTGATAACCCGACACAGGTAGTAATGGTAAATTCTCTCTATAGATATGATAAAGTTGAAATCCCCTCTACTAAATTTCATAGCCCATGCTTAGATGAATTTGATGACTTTATGGCTAGACAAGAAAATTTTAATGCTGATGTTGGTAGAGAGTTAAAGAATAATGCTTTTGAGGTAGGACACGTGAGCGATAATATGGCTAGAGTTAAATGTGAACTTAAACTTATTAGCAAATATACTTCTATGGTTGCTACCCAAGCTGAGCAAGTACTTAAAGCTCAAAATGATTTGCTTGATGAATTAAATAATAAAAATGACTTTGCTGTGAGAGTGGCTACTAGAACTGGTAGAATGACTCAGGAACCTTTGTATCCGAAGGCCACCCTAAGAGAATCGAGCAAGATTCTTAGAGAAACAATTTAGAGGCACCTAGTTCTTCCAAAAAGAAGAAAAATAAAAATGATAGGACTTTGCATGCTTCTAGTGAACCTACTATAGACACACTTGAGAATCCCAATGATATTTCTATTTCTGATGCTGAAACACAATCAGGTGATGAACATGAACCTAGTGATAATGTTAATGATAATGTTCATGTTGATGCTCAACCTAGCAAAAACAATGAAGTAGAGATTGAACCGGCTGTTGATCTTGATAACCCACAATCAAAGAATCAACGTTATGATAAGAGAGATTTTGTTGCTAGGAAGCACGGTAGAGAAAGAGAACCATGGGTTCAGAAACCCATGCCCTTTCCTCCTAAACCATCCAAGACAAAGGATGATGAGGATTTTGAGCGCTTTGCTGAAATGATTAGACCTATTTTCTTACATATGCGCTTAACTGATATGCTTAAAGTAAATCCTTATGCTAAGTATATGAAGGATATCATTACAAATAAAAGAAAGATACCGGAAGCTGAAATTTCCACCATGCTTGCTAATTACACTTTTAAAAGGTGGAATACCAAAGAAACTTGGAGACCCAGGGGTACCAACTATACCATGCTCCATTAAAAGAAATTATGTTGGAACTGCTTTATGTGATCTTGGAGCCGGTGTTAGTGTTATGCCTCTCTCTTTATATCGTAGACTTGAATTGAATAAGTTGACACCGACTGAAATATCTTTGCAAATGACCGATAAATGAACTGCTATACCTGTCGGTATTTGTGAGGATGTGCCTGTTGTGGTTGCAAATGTCACTATCTTAACAGACTTTGTTATTCTTGATATTCCCGAGGATGATAGTATGTCAATTATCCTTGGTAGACCTTTTCTTAATACTGCAGGGGCTGTTATTGATTGCAACAAAGGCAATGTCACTTTTCATGTTAATGGTAATGAGCATACGGTACACATTCCGAGGAAACAATCTCAAGTTCATAGCATCAATTCTATTGGAAAAGTTCCAACTATCATTATTGGAGGTTTTGAATTTCCTCTACCTACTGTCAAGAAAAAGTATGATATTCTTATTGTTGGGGATTTTCATATCCCCGTTGAGGTACCTTAGTGTTATTCGAAATTTCTCTGGTTCCGTGTTATTCGGAATGAGTTTGTTAACAAGACTTGATCAACCTTGTTAGTGGATTCATTTTGATAATCATGAGATGGATGAAACTAGAAGGCACAACCTTCTGTACCCTCTTTTTACTTTCTGTTATTTAGAATAAATAAAGAAATAATAGTATTATCTGTCTGTTTTCTGAATTATCCGTGCATTAAAAAAATATCCTGAAAATAAAAGTGCTCCAAATGCCCTGCAAATTTAGTATGATTTTTTATGGAATATTTGAGGATTTTAGGCACTGAAATCACTACAGGAGGGGCAAGCACCAGGCCACGAGAGTGGAGGGCGCGCCCACCCTCCCTGGGCGCACCCCCTGTCTCGTGGGCCCCTGGTGGCCCCCTCCACTTATGCCAACACCCACACACTTCATCTTCTACCCAAAAAAATCTCCATCCAGCTCAAGCACGAGTTCTAGCTCATTTTGCTGTGATTTTCGATCTCCTTGCTCAAAGCTACTGCTTTGGGAGATTGTTGCTTGGTATGTGACTCCTCCATTGGTCCAATTAGTTTTTGTTCTAGGGCTTTATTCATTGCAAATTTTTTCTGCATAGGTGACCATGTTCTTGAGCTTGCATGTTAAATTTATGAGGTCCCAAGCAATTCTAATGCATGATATAGGCTCTACGCACTTGTAGGAGTAGTTGCTACCAATCTTGTTTAGTTTTATTCACTTTTATTTTGAAGTTACTAAAATTTCAGAAATTTTCAGAAAATGTTAAGGAAACTTTTGAAGGGCTCTTCTAGCCAAGGCTCTCAGGAAAAACAAGCTAAAGAGACGGAAAAAGCCAAGTATAATCTTCCTCGCTTAGCGGAAGTACGGTCGTGTGAATGGCCATGCAATGATTTCTTGAGAGAAGCTGGAATTCATGAAGATTTTTATTCTTTGTTCGAGAATGCAGGCCTCCCCGGTTTCATGAACGACCGGATCGATCAGTATCTCTTACTCACCAATACTTTCGTGCAAAAATTTTATTATTATCCTAAGAAGTCACCGCCTTCAGTATCATTTCATTTATATGATGAATTCAGGGAAATGTCTTTATGTAATTTTTGCGCGGTGTGTAGGATACCCTATGAGGGAGAATTAGAGGAACCCCATCGTAAAGATGTGGATGGCTTTGTTAACACTATAGCTGTAGAGGAACCAAAGAAGGGTTCCGAGGCAAAAATCTCTAGCATACATTTTCCTGTTTTACGCTACTTTGCCATATTTGCCAGTAGATGCTTGATTGGTCGTGGAAATAGTGGAAACCTTAGTGTTCCTGATATTATCATTCTTCAACATGCGTTTCTTGGAGATAATAGTTTTAGTATGGGTGCCGTTGTTGCTAAACGGCTAGCCCTGAATCATACAAAAGGCCCCATATTTGGAGGTATCTATGCTTCACGTCTTGCTAAACATTTTCAGATACCCATTAGGCACCATGAGAAAGAGGAGACAAAATTGTCTCCTCACATTTTAGATTACAGGAGCATGGTAGCCCACAAGTTTATTGTTGACAACGAAGAAAGTATGCTCATCTATAACCTTAGATTTAATAAGAAACACAATGAGACTATTATTCTGCCTGCGCCTCTGTTGTTTGATTTGCTTGCAGAAAATTTTCTTGTCACACCGGAGGCGGTGTATGCTCATCGAGCCCAAGCATCCACTCCAGAGCCGAAACCTGA
This sequence comes from Triticum aestivum, assembly GCF_018294505.1. Lineage (NCBI taxonomy): Eukaryota > Viridiplantae > Streptophyta > Magnoliopsida > Poales > Poaceae > Triticum > Triticum aestivum. Next base: position 687,116,231 of record NC_057801.1, on the reverse strand, counting down.
ACTGGACCCTTATCATGCATCGTCTGTCCAGTGGGATCTGGAGATGACCAGCCAGTGGTATCCTGATTACACCTCCCAGTACACCGGGGAGAGTAGCGGCGGTCCTTGGTATTGGACCAACTTAGGCCAAAAGCCTAAGCTTGGGGGAGTACGTATTTCTCACCGACTTTACATTCATGTTCACACACTAGTCGTCGGTGCTCATACTCTTTCATTGTATTATCTATGATAGTTTAAATTTCTTCTTCTAGTTTTCTTCTTGTGTGTTTGATAAACCTTAAGAAAAACCAAAAAAATTAGTTAGTTTAATTTCCATGCTTGTAGTAGAAATTAAAATGAAAACCCAAAAAGATTTCTTGTTCTTCTTCTTACCTGTTGGGAGCTTTCCCGTGTAAATAGTTTTATTTTCTTTTCTTTCCTTTGGGGGTCGAGAAGACCATATTGAAAATGTTTAGTGGCTCTCATATGCTTTATTGTTTATTTAACCTAGAGCCCATATTATCCTGTCTTCTCTCTTGAGTTTGAATGCTTGCAGATTCCAGCTTAGTCCAATGCATGTGCACTATTATTATTATACACATCGTTCGGTCGTGCGAGTGAAAGGCAATAATGACGATATATGATGGACTTATTGAGATGAGAAAAGCTGGTATGAACTCGACCTCTCTTGTTTTTGTAAATATGATGAATTCATCGTTTCTGATTCAGTTTATTATGAGGTAAACATATTTGCAATGACATTTAGAGATTATAGTTGCTTGTGACATGCTTGATTAGCTATGAGTTATAATGGTTTACCTTGCGTGCCAACATGCTATTAGAATGATTATGATGTGTTATGATGGGATGGTATCCTCCTTTGAATAAACTGAGTGACTCGACTTCGCACATGTTCACGCATGTAGTTGAATCAAATCAACATAGCCTTCATGATATTTATGTTCATGGTGGATTATATCCTACTCATGCTTGTATTCGGTATGAATTAATTTTAATGCATGTTTACGACTGTTGTCACTCTCTCAGTTGGTCGCTTCCCAGTCTTTTGCTAGTCTTCACCTGTACTAAGCGGGAATAGTGCTTGTGCATCCAAACTCCTTAAACCCCAAAGTTATGCCATATGAGTCCACTATACCTTCCCATATGCGGTATTTACCTACCGTTCCAAGTAAATTTGTATGTGCCAAACTCCAAACCTTCAAATGAAATTCTGTTTTGTATGCTCGAGCAGCTCATGTTACAACTAGGGCTGCCTATATCTTCCATGCTAGGTGGGTTATTCTCAAGAGGAGTGGACTCCGCTCCTCATTCACGAGAAAGGGCCGGTAACCGGGATGCCCAGTCCCATGATCCAAAAAGATCAAAGCAAATCAATATAATTAAACAAAACTCCCCCAGGGCTGTTGTTAGTTGGAGGCACTCGTTGTTTCGAGCAAGCCATGGATTGATGCTTGTTGGTGGTTGGGGGAGTATAAACCTTTACCATTCTGTTTGGGAACTGCCTATAATGCATGTAGTATGGAAGATACAGCCATCTCATAGTTGTTGTGTTCACAGTGAAAGTATGCCGCTCAAAATGTTATTCAATCTCTATTTTAAAATCAAGCTCTGGCACCTCTACAAATCCCTGCTTCCCCCTACAAAGGGCCTATCTATTTACTTTTATGTTGAGTCATCACTCTTCTTATTAAAAAGCACCCGCTGGAGAGCACACTGTCATTTGCATTCATTACTATTGGTTTATATTGGGTATGACTTGACTGGATCTCTTTTACCATGAATTACAATGTTTAGTCAGTCCTTGATCTTTAAAGGTGATCTACATTTATGTTTTGCAGTCTCAGAAAGGGCTAGCGAGAGACCATTTTGTTATATCATGTTATGATTGTTTTGAGAAAGTGTTGTCATCCGAGTTTTATTATTATGGCTCGCTAGCTGATTATGCTATTGATATGAGTAATTTTGAGACCTAAGTGGTATTGTGAGTATGGTTAGTTCATAATACTTGCTGAAACCTGAATGCTGGCTTTGCATGTTTACAACAACAAGAGCAAACAGAGTTTGTAAAAGTTTTTCTTTATCACTTTCAGTTTATCAACTGAATTGCTTGAGGACAAGCAAATGTTTAAGCTTGGGGGAGTTGATACGTCTCCAACGTATCTACTTTTACAAACACTTTTGCCCTTGTTTTGGACTCTAACTTGCATGATTTGAATGAAACTAACCCGGACTGGCGATGTTTTCAGCAGAACTGCCATGATGTTGTTTTATGTGTAGAAAAGAAAAGTTCTCGGAATGTCCTGAAAATCCACGGAGGCACTTTTCGGAAAATATAAAAAATACTGGCGAAAGAATCAAGACCAGGGGCCCATACCCTGTCCACGAGGGTTGGGGGCGCGCCCCCTCCCCCTGGGCGCGCCCCCTATCTCGTGGGCCCCCTGGACCTCCACCGACCTCAACTCCAACTCCATATATTCACGTTCGGGGAGAAAAAAATTAGAGAGAAAAGTTTCATCGCGTTTTACGACACGGAGCCGCTGCCAAGCCCTAATCTCTCTCGGGAGGGCTGATCTGGAGTCCGCTCGGGGCTCCGGAGAGGGGGATTCGTCGCCGTCATCATCATGAACCATCCTCCGCCACCAATTTCATGATGCTCACCGCCGTGCGTGAGTAATTCCATCGTAGGCTTGCTATACGGTGATGGGTTGGATGAGATTTACCATGTAATCAAGTTAGTTTTGTTAGGGTTTGATCCCTAGTATCCACTATGTTCTGAGATTGAAGTTGTTATGACTTTGCTATGCTTAATGCTTGTCACTAGGGCCCGAGTGCCATGATTTTAGATCTGAACCTATTATGTTTTTATGAATATATGTGTGTTCTTTATCCTATCTTGCAAGTCTATAGTCACCTATTATGTGTTATGATCCGACAACCCCGAGGTGACAATAATCGGGATACTTCTTGGTGATGACCGTAGTTTGAGGAGTTCATGTATTCACTATGTGCTAATGCTTTGTTCCGGTTCTCTATTAAAAGGAGGCCTTAATATCCCTTAGTTTCCGCTAGGACCCCACTGCCACGAGAGGGTAGGACAAAAGATGTCATGCAAGTTCTTTTCCATAAGCACGTATAACTATTTACATAATGCATGCCTACATTACATTGATGAACTGGAGCTAGTTCTATGTCACCCTATGTTATAGCTATTACAAGAGGAATCGCATACGGCATAATTATCCATCACTGATCCATTGCCTACGAGCTTTTCACATATTGTTCTTCGCTTATTTACTTTTCCGTTGCTACTGTTACAACTACTACAAAACCCAAAAACATTACTTTTGCTACTATTACCTTTATTATCATACTACTTTTCTACTAAATACTTTGCTGCAGATACTAAGTTATCTAGGTGTGGTTGAATTGACAACTCAACTGCTAATACTCAAGAATATTCTTTGGCTCCCCTTGTGTCGAATCAATAAATTTGGGTTGAATACTTTACCCTCGAAAGCTGTTGCGATCCCCTACACTTGTGGGTTATCAGTGATTCTAGGGTATATGCTTTCTTGGCAGCTATGAGGATGATCCTCAAGTTCCGGACCTAGTCCGTATAGTTGCTACCATCGTCTTTCAGCTTGGTTTTCTCTAGGAACGCGTTGAAGATGAGGGCAACATTAGCGTGGGCCATTTGATCTACAAGACATATTGCAAAGATTTTAGACTATGTTCATGATAATTAAGTTCATCTAATCAAATTATTTAATGAACTCCCACTCAAATAGACATCCCTCTAGTCATCTAAGTGATACATGATCCGAGTCAACTAGGCCATGTCCAATCATCACGTGAGACGGACTAGTAATCATCTGTGAACATCTTCATGTTGATCGTATCTGCTATTCGACTCATGTTTGACCTTTTGGTCTCTTATGTTCCAAGGCAATGTATGTACATGCTAGGCTCGTCAAGTCAACTTAAGTGTTTTGCATGTGTAAATCTGGCTTATACCCGTTGTATGCGAATGTTAGAATCTATCACATCCGATCATCATGTGGTGCTTCGAAACAACGAACTAAGCAAATAAGATGTAAACATGACAAACATCACATGCAAATCATAAAGTGACATGATATGGCCAATATCATTTTGCGCCTTTAATCATCATCTTCGAGGCGCGACATGATCACCTTCGTCACCGGCATGACACCATGATCTCCATCATTGTGTCTTCATGAAGTTGTCTGGCCAACTATTACTTCTACTACTATGGCTAACGTTTAGCAATAAAGTAAAGTAATTACATGGCGTTATCATTGACACGCAGGTCATACAATAAATTAAGACAACTCCTATGGCCCCTGCCGATTGTCATACTCATCGACATCCTAGTCGTGATTCCTATTACAAGAACATGATCAGTCTCATACATCACATATCATTCATCACATTCTTTTGGCCATATCACATCACATAGCATACCCTGCAAAAACAAGTTAGACGTCCTCTAAATGTTGTTGCATGTTTTACGTGGCTGCTATGGTTTTCTAGCAAGAACGTTTCTTACCTACGCAAAAGCCACAACGGTGATATGCCAATTGCTATTTACCCTTCATAACGACCCTTTTCATCGAATCTGATCCGACTAAAGTGGGAGAGACTGGCACCCACCACTACAAAAAAAGACACATCCGTGACATTTTGGGTCGAAAGAATTTTTTCTGTCATACATATGACACTTCTATGACGATAATTGTGACAAAACCCGGTATCATCATACATGTGGTGGGCTCCTACTTCTATGACAAAAAATCATGACAAAAAATGGGCTTTTCGTCCTGGGCGGGCCAGAGACGCAGCTGCATGACATTCTTTGGGCCGTCCATGACGGAAAAAATCGTGGTAGAAGCGAGGGCGAGGAAAATTTCGGGGAGTTGCCGGTTACGGTGGGAGGTCGGGGGTGGAGCGATGCGCGTTTCTCTCGTACGTAAGCGCATGTGTGTGAGGCGTTGGCTCTAACTGAAGCCGAGCGAGGCATTGGGCTCTAACTGAACCCGAGCGATTGCACTCCAGGCTACCGTTACTGAACCCGAGCGATCGATCGATGGCTGTTAACTGAACCCGATGGAGCGATTCCTTCGCTACTGCTGCTAACTGAAGCCGATCGATGCTGCCTCTGGGATGAATAGTGAGTGTTGCGGGGGGCTTTGGATGAACAATGAGCGGTGGCGTTGCCTCTGGATGAACAGGAACCCATGGTGTGGAGGGTTGGATGAACAGTAGATGGTGGAGGGGTGGCCGTGGAGGGGTGGTTGAACAGGACCCCATGGTGTGGAGGGCTGGATGAATAGTAGACGGTGGAGGGGTGCCCGTGGAGGGGTGGTTGAACAGTAGCCGGTGGAGTAGCGCGCGGTGGAGGCTGGATGAACAGGAGCCCGTGGAGGCTGGAGGAGGTCGACGGTAGCCCGTGGAGGCTGGAGGAGGTCGACGGTGGAGATGAACAGTATCCCGTGGAGTCCCGTTTTGCGGTACGCCACACCCCTCCC